>NC_083716.1:93086113-93283613 GCF_028564815.1 Eubalaena glacialis
GTATCTCCACAGCTCCCTCCGGAAAAAGCCCACCCTCCGCCGTTTCGCCACGGCCGGGGGCGGGAGCGGGGGCGGGGGCTGGGACCGGTTCGCTGGGCTGGCTAGACACCAGGCGCCGGGTCCTGTGCTCGGCGGGTGGCGTGGGGGCAAGGGTGGCCTTGCTGGGGCTAAGGGGCCGTGCCGGCTCAATGGTGGCTCCCAGTGGGTTAAGGGCCGACTGCCGTCGGGCAGGAGGGCCGGCCAGGCCGTGGCTGGGCTGCGCCTAGCACTGTGTGGATTGACAGGGTGGGGAATGCACAAGGGACCGAGGGCCACAGGCCCTTAAGCCTCCGGGGCCAAGTCCTGTGAGCGTTGAGCGGCTCTGGGGCGGAGGGCCAAGCGCCTACAGGCCTGGAGGGTCCCGCCTGACCTGAGCTGCGAAGTCGCCCACAACTCCACCACCCCCGGGCCCTCGAGGCCTCCTGTCGCTTGCCTGGGCGGACGGCAGGGCCGCGCCGGAGAGGGTTGGCTGCCGGGCTGGCGGTGAGTCGCCAGCACCAGCGAAGCTAAGCCTCAAGAGGCACACCGTGGCCCCCGCTGCATTCTACGGCCACACCTCCCTGAACGCACCACACCTCGTCTGATCTCGGAAGCTAATCAGGGTCTGGCCTGTTTCGTACCTGGATGGGAGACCACATGGGAATACCGAGTGCTGTAGGCTTTTTTGCCTCCCGCTCCGCCTTGACATTTAGTGGCCCGCGGCCGAGGCCGCCTCCGCCCCCGCTGAGCACCGCTGCAGGCCTCACCTCCTCACGTCCCTCCCAACACAGCGCGCCGGAGGGATCGCTCCCCGCCGAGCTGGCTGGACATGCGGCCAGAATGCGGCCCTGGAAGGCAGCCGCCACCCCAGCCGCTCCCGTGGTGGCTGGCCCGGACCCAGACTCCGCCGCAGGCCGGGGTGCCGTCCGTGCGGCCCGCGAGGCCCTCGACCTGCACTTGGCCGCCCCCACCGGAGCCCAGCCGCGCCGCAGCCCCCTGTCTGCCCGTGTGTCTCTCCACAGCTCCCTCCGGAAAAAGCCCCCCCCTCCGCCGTTTCGCCACGGCCGGGGGCGGGAGCGGGGGCGGGGGCCGGGGCCGCTTCTCCGGGCCTGCCGGCCACCAGGGCCGGGGTCCTGTGCTCGGCGGGCGGCGTGGGGGCAAGGGGGGGCCTTGCTGGGGCTAAGGGGCCGTGCCCACTCCATGGTGGCTCCCAGTGGCTTCGGGCCAGCTGCTGCCCGGCCGGAGGGCCGGCCCGGCCGTGGCCGGGCTGCGCCTAACTCCGCGTGGGCGGGCAGGGGGGGATGCCCAAGGGACCGCGGCCGCCGGGCCCTGAAGCCTCCGGGGCCGCGTCCCTGTGAGCGTCGAGCGGGATCTGCGGCGGGGCGCCAAGCGCCGACGGGCCTGGAGCGTCCCGCCCGCCCTGGGCTGCGAGGTGGCCCACCACTCCGCCACCCCCGGGTCCCCGAGGCCTCCTGTCGCCTGCCTGGGCGGGCGGCAGGGCCCTGCCGGAGAGGGCTGGCCGCCGGCATGGCGGTAAGGCGCAGGCGCCAGCGAAGCTGGGCCTCAAGAGGCACCGCGCGGGCCCCTCCTGCGTCTACGGCCATACCACCCTGAACGCGCCCGATCTCGTCTGATCTCGGAAGCTAAGCAGGGTCGGGCCTGGTTAGTACTTGGATGGGAGACCGCCTGGGAATACCGGGTGCTGTAGGCTTTTTGCCTCCCGCTCCGCCTTCTCCTTTAGTCGCCCGCCGCCTCCGCCCCCGCCCCCGCCCCCGCCCCCGCCGGGCACCGCTGCAGGCCCCACCTCCTCCGGCCCCTCCCACCACAGCGCGCCAGAGGGGGCGCTCTCCGCCTGCCTGGCCGGCCAGGCGGCCAGAAGGCGGCTCTGGAAGGCAGCCGCATCCCAGCCGCTCCCGGGGTGGCTGGCCTGAACCCAGACTCCGCCTCAGGCCCGGGTGCCGGCCGTGCGGCCCGCGAGCCCCTTGACCTGCACCTGGCCGCCCCCACTAGCGCCCAGCCCCGGCGCAGCCACCTATCTGCCGGTGTGTCTCTCCACAGCTCCCTCCGGAAAAAGCCCCCCCTCCGCCGTTTCGCCACGGCCGGGGGCGGGAGCGGGGGCGGGGGCCGGGGCCGGTGCTCCGGGCCGGCCGGCCACAAGGCGCCGGGTCCTGTGCTCGGCGGGTGGCGTGGGGGCAAGGGTGGCCTTGCTGGGGCTAAGGGGCCGTGCCGACTCAATGGTGGCTCCCAGTGGGTTAAGGGCCGACTGCCGTCGGGCAGGAGGGCCGGCCCGGGCTGCGGCTGGGCTGCGCCTAGCGCCGCGTGGGCGGGCAGAGGGGAGGCCCAAGGGACCGCGGGCCCCGGGCCCTGAAGCCTCCGGGGCCACGTCCCTGTGAGCGACGTGCGGGATCTGGGGCGGGGCGCCAAGCGCCGAACGGTTTGGTGGGTCCCGCCCGCCCTGGGCTGGGAGGTCGCCGAACCCTCCGCCACCCCCCTGGTACCCGAGGCCGCCGTTGCCCTGCCTGGGCGGGCGGCGGGGCCCTGCCGGGGCGGGCTGGCCGCCGGGCTGGCGGGGAGGCGCAAGCGCCAGCGAAGCTGGGCCTCAAGAGGCACTCCGCGGGCCCCTCTTAACGTCTACGGCCATACCACCCTGAACGCGCCCGAACTCGTCTGATCTCGGAAGCTAAGCAGGGTCGGGCCTGGTTAGTACTTGGATGGGAGACCGCCTGGGAATACCGGGTGCTGTAGGCTTCTTGCCTCCCGCTCCGCCTTCTCCTTTAGTCGCCCGCCGCCTCCGCCCCCGCCCCCGCCCCCGCCGGGCAGCGCTGCAGGCCCCACCTCCTCCGGCCCCTCCCACCACAGCGCGCCAGAGGGGGCGCTCCGCGCCGGCCTGGCCGGCCAGGCGGCCAGAAGGCGGCCCTGGAAGGCAGCCGCCACCCCAGCCGCTCCCGTGGTGGCTGGCCCGGACCCAGACTCCGCCGCAGGCCGGGGTGCCGTCCGTGCGGCCCACGAAGCCCTCGACCTGCACTTGGCCGCCCCCACCGGAGCCCAGCCGCGCCGCAGCCCCCTGTCTGCCCGTGTGTCTCTCCACAGCTCCCTCCGGAAAAAGCCCACCCTTTGCCACTTCGCCACGGCCGAGAGTGGGAGTGGGGTCGTGGACTGGGACCGGTTCGCTGGGCTGGCTAGACACCAGGCGCCAGGAACTTTGCTCGGCAGTTGGCGTGGGGGCAAGGGTGGCGTTGCTGTGTCTAAGGGGCCGTGCCGGCTCAATGGTGGCTCCCAGTGGCTTCGGGCCAACTGCCGTTGGGCAGGCGGGCCGGCCAGGCCGTGGCTGGGCTGCGCCTAGCACTGTGTGGATTGACAGGGTGGGGAATGCACAAGGGACCGAGGGCCACAGGCCCTTAAGCCTCCGGGGCCAAGTCCTGTGAGCGTTGAGCGGCTCTGGGGCGGAGGGCCAAGCGCCTACAGGCCTGGAGGGTCCCGCCTGACCTGAGCTGCGAAGTCGCCCACAACTCCACCACCCCCGGGCCCTCGAGGCCTCCTGTCGCTTGCCTGGGCGGACGGCAGGGCCGCGCCGGAGAGGGTTGGCTGCCGGGCTGGCGGTAAGTCGCCAGCACCAGCGAAGCTAAGCCTCAAGAGGCACACCGTGGCCCCCGCTGCATTCTACAGCCACACCTCCCTGAACGCACCACACCTCGTCTGATCTCGGAAGCTAATCAGGGTCTGGCCTGTTTCGTACCTGGATGGGAGACCACATGGGAATACCGAGTGCTGTAGGCTTTTTTGCCTCCCGCTCCGCCTTGACATTTAGTGGCCCGCGGCCGAGGCCGCCTCCGCCCCCGCTGAGCACCGCTGCAGGCCTCACCTCCTCACGTCCCTCCCAACACAGCGCGCCGGAGGGATCGCTCCCCGCCGAGCTGGCTGGACATGCGGCCAGAATGCGGCCCTGGAAGGCAGCCGCCACCCCAGCCGCTCCCGTGGTGGCTGGCCCGGACCCAGACTCCGCCGCAGGCCGGGGTGCCGTCCGTGCGGCCCGCGAGGCCCTCGACCTGCACTTGGCCGCCCCCACCGGAGCCCAGCCGCGCCGCAGCCCCCTGTCTGCCCGTGTGTCTCTCCACAGCTCCCTCCGGAAAAAGCCCCCCCCTCCGCCGTTTCGCCACGGCCGGGGGCGGGAGCGGGGGCGGGGGCCGGGGCCGCTTCTCCGGGCCTGCCGGCCACCAGGGCCGGGGTCCTGTGCTCGGCGGGCGGCGTGGGGGCAAGGGGGGGCCTTGCTGGGGCTAAGGGGCCGTGCCCACTCCATGGTGGCTCCCAGTGGCTTCGGGCCAGCTGCTGCCCGGCCGGAGGGCCGGCCCGGCCGTGGCCGGGCTGCGCCTAACTCCGCGTGGGCGGGCAGGGGTGGATGCCCAAGGGACCGCGGCCGCCGGGCCCTGAAGCCTCCGGGGCCGCGTCCCTGTGAGCGTCGAGCGGGATCTGCGGCGGGGCGCCAAGCGCCGACGGGCCTGGAGCGTCCCGCCCGCCCTGGGCTGCGAGGTGGCCCACCACTCCGCCACCCCCGGGTCCCCGAGGCCTCCTGTCGCCTGCCTGGGCGGGCGGCAGGGCCCTGCCGGAGAGGGCTGGCCGCCGGCATGGCGGTAAGGCGCAGGCGCCAGCGAAGCTGGGCCTCAAGAGGCACCGCGCGGGCCCCTCCTGCGTCTACGGCCATACCACCCTGAACGCGCCCGATCTCGTCTGATCTCGGAAGCTAAGCAGGGTCGGGCCTGGTTAGTACTTGGATGGGAGACCGCCTGGGAATACCGGGTGCTGTAGGCTTTTTGCCTCCCGCTCCGCCTTCTCCTTTAGTCGCCCGCCGCCTCCGCCCCCGCCCCCGCCCCCGCCCCCGCCGGGCACCGCTGCAGGCCCCACCTCCTCCGGCCCCTCCCACCACAGCGCGCCAGAGGGGGCGCTCTCCGCCTGCCTGGCCGGCCAGGCGGCCAGAAGGCGGCCCTGGAAGGCAGCCGCATCCCAGCCGCTCCCGGGGTGGCTGGCCTGAACCCAGACTCCGCCTCAGGCCCGGGTGCCGGCCGTGCGGCCCGCGAGCCCCTTGACCTGCACCTGGCCGCCCCCACTAGCGCCCAGCCCCGGCGCAGCCACCTATCTGCCGGTGTGTCTCTCCACAGCTCCCTCCGGAAAAAGCCCCCCCTCCGCCGTTTCGCCACGGCCGGGGGCGGGAGCGGGGGCGGGGGCCGGGGCCGGTGCTCCGGGCCGGCCGGCCACAAGGCGCCGGGTCCTGTGCTCGGCGGGTGGCGTGGGGGCAAGGGTGGCCTTGCTGGGGCTAAGGGGCCGTGCCGACTCAATGGTGGCTCCCAGTGGGTTAAGGGCCGACTGCCGTCGGGCAGGAGGGCCGGCCCGGGCTGCGGCTGGGCTGCGCCTAGCGCCGCGTGGGCGGGTAGAGGGGAGGCCCAAGGGACCGCGGGCCCCGGGCCCTGAAGCCTCCGGGGCCACGTCCCTGTGAGCGACGTGCGGGATCTGGGGCGGGGCGCCAAGCGCTGAACGGTTTGGTGGGTCCCGCCCGCCCTGGGCTGGGAGGTCGCCGAACCCTCCGCCACCCCCCTGGTACCCGAGGCCGCCGTTGCCCTGCCTGGGCGGGCGGCGGGGCCCTGCCGGGGCGGGCTGGCCGCCGGGCTGGCGGGGAGGCGCAAGCGCCAGCGAAGCTGGGCCTCAAGAGGCACTCCGCGGGCCCCTCTTAACGTCTACGGCCATACCACCCTGAACGCGCCGGAACTCGTCTGATCTCAGAAGCTAAGCAGGGTCGGGCCTGGTTAGTACTTGGATGGGAGACCGCCTGGGAATACCGGGTGCTGTAGGCTTCTTGCATCCCGCTCCGCCTTCTCCTTTAGTCGCCCGCCGCCTCCGCCCCCGCCCCCGCCCCCGCCGGGCAGCGCTGCAGGCCCCACCTCCTCCGGCCCCTCCCACCACAGCGCGCCAGAGGGGGCGCTCCGCGCCGGCCTGGCCGGCCAGGCGGCCAGAAGGCGGCCCTGGAAGGCAGCCGCCACCCCAGCCGCTCCCGTGGTGGCTGGCCCGGACCCAGACTCCGCCGCAGGCCGGGGTGCCGTCCGTGCGGCCCACGAAGCCCTCGACCTGCACTTGGCCGCCCCCACCGGAGCCCAGCCGCGCCGCAGCCCCCTGTCTGCCCGTGTGTCTCTCCACAGCTCCCTCCGGAAAAAGCCCACCCTTTGCCACTTCGCCACGGCCGAGAGTGGGAGCGGGGTCGTGGGCTGGGACCGGTTCGCTGGGCTGGCTAGACACCAGGCGCCGGGAACTTTGCTCGGCAGTTGGCGTGGGGGCAAGGGTGGCGTTGCTGTGTCTAAGGGGCCGTGCCGGCTCAATGGTGGCTCCCAGTGGGTTAAGGGCCGACTGCCGTCGGGCAGGAGGGCCGGCCAGGCCGTGGCTGGGCTGCGCCTAGCACTGTGTGGATTGACAGGGTGGGGAATGCACAAGGGACCGAGGGCCACAGGCCCTTAAGCCTCCGGGGCCAAGTCCTGTGAGCGTTGAGCGGCTCTGGGGCGGAGGGCCAAGCGCCTACAGGCCTGGAGGGTCCCGCCTGACCTGAGCTGCGAAGTCGCCCACAACTCCACCACCCCCGGGCCCTCGAGGCCTCCTGTCGCTTGCCTGGGCGGACGGCAGGGCCGCGCCGGAGAGGGTTGGCTGCCGGGCTGGCGGTGAGTCGCCAGCACCAGCGAAGCTAAGCCTCAAGAGGCACACCGTGGCCCCCGCTGCATTCTACGGCCACACCTCCCTGAACGCACCACACCTCGTCTGATCTCGGAAGCTAATCAGGGTCTGGCCTGTTTCGTACCTGGATGGGAGACCACATGGGAATACCGAGTGCTGTAGGCTTTTTTGCCTCCCGCTCCGCCTTGACATTTAGTGGCCCGCGGCCGAGGCCGCCTCCGCCCCCGCTGAGCACCGCTGCAGGCCTCACCTCCTCACGTCCCTCCCAACACAGCGCGCCGGAGGGATCGCTCCCCGCCGAGCTGGCTGGACATGCGGCCAGAATGCGGCCCTGGAAGGCAGCCGCCACCCCAGCCGCTCCCGTGGTGGCTGGCCCGGACCCAGACTCCGCCGCAGGCCGGGGTGCCGTCCGTGCGGCCCGCGAGGCCCTCGACCTGCACTTGGCCGCCCCCACCGGAGCCCAGCCGCGCCGCAGCCCCCTGTCTGCCCGTGTGTCTCTCCACAGCTCCCTCCGGAAAAAGCCCCCCCCTCCGCCGTTTCGCCACGGCCGGGGGCGGGAGCGGGGGCGGGGGCCGGGGCCGCTTCTCCGGGCCTGCCGGCCACCAGGGCCGGGGTCCTGTGCTCGGCGGGCGGCGTGGGGGCAAGGGGGGGCCTTGCTGGGGCTAAGGGGCCGTGCCCACTCCATGGTGGCTCCCAGTGGCTTCGGGCCAGCTGCTGCCCGGCCGGAGGGCCGGCCCGGCCGTGGCCGGGCTGCGCCTAACTCCGCGTGGGCGGGCAGGGGGGGATGCCCAAGGGACCGCGGCCGCCGGGCCCTGAAGCCTCCGGGGCCGCGTCCCTGTGAGCGTCGAGCGGGATCTGCGGCGGGGCGCCAAGCGCCGACGGGCCTGGAGCGTCCCGCCCGCCCTGGGCTGCGAGGTGGCCCACCACTCCGCCACCCCCGGGTCCCCGAGGCCTCCTGTCGCCTGCCTGGGCGGGCGGCAGGGCCCTGCCGGAGAGGGCTGGCCGCCGGCATGGCGGTAAGGCGCAGGCGCCAGCGAAGCTGGGCCTCAAGAGGCACCGCGCGGGCCCCTCCTGCGTCTACGGCCATACCACCCTGAACGCGCCCGATCTCGTCTGATCTCGGAAGCTAAGCAGGGTCGGGCCTGGTTAGTACTTGGATGGGAGACCGCCTGGGAATACCGGGTGCTGTAGGCTTTTTGCCTCCCGCTCCGCCTTCTCCTTTAGTCGCCCGCCGCCTCCGCCCCCGCCCCCGCCCCCGCCCCCGCCGGGCACCGCTGCAGGCCCCACCTCCTCCGGCCCCTCCCACCACAGCGCGCCAGAGGGGGCGCTCTCCGCCTGCCTGGCCGGCCAGGCGGCCAGAAGGCGGCCCTGGAAGGCAGCCGCATCCCAGCCGCTCCCGGGGTGGCTGGCCTGAACCCAGACTCCGCCTCAGGCCCGGGTGCCGGCCGTGCGGCCCGCGAGCCCCTTGACCTGCACCTGGCCACCCCCACTAGCGCCCAGCCCCGGCGCAGCCACCTATCTGCCGGTGTGTCTCTCCACAGCTCCCTCCGGAAAAAGCCCCCCCTCCGCCGTTTCGCCACGGCCGGGGGCGGGAGCGGGGGCGGGGGCCGGGGCCGGTGCTCCGGGCCGGCCGGCCACAAGGCGCCGGGTCCTGTGCTCGGCGGGTGGCGTGGGGGCAAGGGTGGCCTTGCTGGGGCTAAGGGGCCGTGCCGACTCAATGGTGGCTCCCAGTGGGTTAAGGGCCGACTGCCGTCGGGCAGGAGGGCCGGCCCGGGCTGCGGCTGGGCTGCGCCTAGCGCCGCGTGGGCGGGCAGAGGGGAGGCCCAAGGGACCGCGGGCCCCGGGCCCTGAAGCCTCCGGGGCCACGTCCCTGTGAGCGACGTGCGGGATCTGGGGCGGGGCGCCAAGCGCCGAACGGTTTGGTGGGTCCCGCCCGCCCTGGGCTGGGAGGTCGCCGAACCCTCCGCCACCCCCCTGGTACCCGAGGCCGCCGTTGCCCTGCCTGGGCGGGCGGCGGGGCCCTGCCGGGGCGGGCTGGCCGCCGGGCTGGCGGGGAGGCGCAAGCGCCAGCGAAGCTGGGCCTCAAGAGGCACTCCGCGGGCCCCTCTTAACGTCTACGGCCATACCACCCTGAACGCGCCCGAACTCGTCTGATCTCGGAAGCTAAGCAGGGTCGGGCCTGGTTAGTACTTGGATGGGAGACCGCCTGGGAATACCGGGTGCTGTAGGCTTCTTGCCTCCCGCTCCGCCTTCTCCTTTAGTCGCCCGCCGCCTCCGCCCCCGCCCCCGCCCCCGCCGGGCAGCGCTGCAGGCCCCACCTCCTCCGGCCCCTCCCACCACAGCGCGCCAGAGGGGGCGCTCCGCGCCGGCCTGGCCGGCCAGGCGGCCAGAAGGCGGCCCTGGAAGGCAGCCGCCACCCCAGCCGCTCCCGTGGTGGCTGGCCCGGACCCAGACTCCGCCGCAGGCCGGGGTGCCGTCCGTGCGGCCCACGAAGCCCTCGACCTGCACTTGGCCGCCCCCACCGGAGCCCAGCCGCGCCGCAGCCCCCTGTCTGCCCGTGTGTCTCTCCACAGCTCCCTCCGGAAAAAGCCCACCCTTTGCCACTTCGCCACGGCCGAGAGTGGGAGTGGGGTCGTGGACTGGGACCGGTTCGCTGGGCTGGCTAGACACCAGGCGCCAGGAACTTTGCTCGGCAGTTGGCGTGGGGGCAAGGGTGGCGTTGCTGTGTCTAAGGGGCCGTGCCGGCTCAATGGTGGCTCCCAGTGGCTTCGGGCCAACTGCCGTTGGGCAGGCGGGCCGGCCAGGCCGTGGCTGGGCTGCGCCTAGCACTGTGTGGATTGACAGGGTGGGGAATGCACAAGGGACCGAGGGCCACAGGCCCTTAAGCCTCCGGGGCCAAGTCCTGTGAGCGTTGAGCGGCTCTGGGGCGGAGGGCCAAGCGCCTACAGGCCTGGAGGGTCCCGCCTGACCTGAGCTGCGAAGTCGCCCACAACTCCACCACCCCCGGGCCCTCGAGGCCTCCTGTCGCTTGCCTGGGCGGACGGCAGGGCCGCGCCGGAGAGGGTTGGCTGCCGGGCTGGCGGTAAGTCGCCAGCACCAGCGAAGCTAAGCCTCAAGAGGCACACCGTGGCCCCCGCTGCATTCTACAGCCACACCTCCCTGAACGCACCACACCTCGTCTGATCTCGGAAGCTAATCAGGGTCTGGCCTGTTTCGTACCTGGATGGGAGACCACATGGGAATACCGAGTGCTGTAGGCTTTTTTGCCTCCCGCTCCGCCTTGACATTTAGTGGCCCGCGGCCGAGGCCGCCTCCGCCCCCGCTGAGCACCGCTGCAGGCCTCACCTCCTCACGTCCCTCCCAACACAGCGCGCCGGAGGGATCGCTCCCCGCCGAGCTGGCTGGACATGCGGCCAGAATGCGGCCCTGGAAGGCAGCCGCCACCCCAGCCGCTCCCGTGTGGCTGGCCCGGACCCAGACTCCGCCGCAGGCCGGGGTGCCGGCCGTGCGGCCCGCGAGGCCCTCGACCTGCACTTGGCCGCCCCCACCGGAGCCCAGCCGCGCCGCAGCCCCCTGTCTGCCCGTGTGTCTCTCCACAGCTCCCTCCGGAAAAAGCCCCCCCCTCCGCCGTTTCGCCACGGCCGGGGGCGGGAGCGGGGGCGGGGGCCGGGGCCGCTTCTCCGGGCCTGCCGGCCACCAGGGCCGGGGTCCTGTGCTCGGCGGGCGGCGTGGGGGCAAGGGGGGGCCTTGCTGGGGCTAAGGGGCCGTGCCCACTCCATGGTGGCTCCCAGTGGCTTCGGGCCAGCTGCTGCCCGGCCGGAGGGCCGGCCCGGCCGTGGCCGGGCTGCGCCTAACTCCGCGTGGGCGGGCAGGGGGGGATGCCCAAGGGACCGCGGCCGCCGGGCCCTGAAGCCTCCGGGGCCGCGTCCCTGTGAGCGTCGAGCGGGATCTGCGGCGGGGCGCCAAGCGCCGACGGGCCTGGAGCGTCCCGCCCGCCCTGGGCTGCGAGGTGGCCCACCACTCCGCCACCCCCGGGTCCCCGAGGCCTCCTGTCGCCTGCCTGGGCGGGCGGCAGGGCCCTGCCGGACAGGGCTGGCCGCCGGCATGGCGGTAAGGCGCAGGCGCCAGCGAAGCTGGGCCTCAAGAGGCACCGCGCGGGCCCCTCCTGCGTCTACGGCCATACCACCCTGAACGCGCCCGATCTCGTCTGATCTCGGAAGCTAAGCAGGGTCGGGCCTGGTTAGTACTTGGATGGGAGACCGCCTGGGAATACCGGGTGCTGTAGGCTTTTTGCCTCCCGCTCCGCCTTCTCCTTTAGTCGCCCGCCGCCTCCGCCCCCGCCCCCGCCCCCGCCCCCGCCGGGCACCGCTGCAGGCCCCACCTCCTCCGGCCCCTCCCACCACAGCGCGCCAGAGGGGGCGCTCTCCGCCTGCCTGGCCGGCCAGGCGGCCAGAAGGCGGCCCTGGAAGGCAGCCGCATCCCAGCCGCTCCCGGGGTGGCTGGCCTGAACCCAGACTCCGCCTCAGGCCCGGGTGCCGGCCGTGCGGCCCGCGAGCCCCTTGACCTGCACCTGGCCGCCCCCACTAGCGCCCAGCCCCGGCGCAGCCACCTATCTGCCGGTGTGTATCTCCACAGCTCCCTCCGGAAAAAGCCCCCCCTCCGCCGTTTCGCCACGGCCGGGGGCGGGAGCGGGGGCGGGGGCCGGGGCCGGTGCTCCGGGCCGGCCGGCCACAAGGCGCCGGGTCCTGTGCTCGGCGGGTGGCGTGGGGGCAAGGGTGGCCTTGCTGGGGCTAAGGGGCCGTGCCGACTCAATGGTGGCTCCCAGTGGGTTAAGGGCCGACTGCCGTCGGGCAGGAGGGCCGGCCCGGGCTGCGGCTGGGCTGCGCCTAGCGCCGCGTGGGCGGGCAGAGGGGAGGCCCAAGGGACCGCGGGCCCCGGGCCCTGAAGCCTCCGGGGCCACGTCCCTGTGAGCGACGTGCGGGATCTGGGGCGGGGCGCCAAGCGCCGAACGGTTTGGTGGGTCCCGCCCGCCCTGGGCTGGGAGGTCGCCGAACCCTCCGCCACCCCCCTGGTACCCGAGGCCACCGTTGCCCTGCCTGGGCGGGCGGCGGGGCCCTGCCGGGGCGGGCTGGCCGCCGGGCTGGCGGGGAGGCGCAAGCGCCAGCGAAGCTGGGCCTCAAGAGGCACTCCGCGGGCCCCTCTTAACGTCTACGGCCATACCACCCTGAAAGCGCCCGAACTCGTCTGATCTCGGAAGCTAAGCAGGGTCGGGCCTGGTTAGTACTTGGATGGGAGACCGCCTGGGAATACCGGGTGCTGTAGGCTTCTTGCCTCCCGCTCCGCCTTCTCCTTTAGTCGCCCGCCGCCTCCGCCCCCGCCCCCGCCCCCGCCGGGCAGCGCTGCAGGCCCCACCTCCTCCGGCCCCTCCCACCACAGCGCGCCAGAGGGGGCGCTCCGCGCCGGCCTGGCCGGCCAGGCGGCCAGAAGGCGGCCCTGGAAGGCAGCCGCCACCCCAGCCGCTCCCGTGGTGGCTGGCCCGGACCCAGACTCCGCCGCAGGCCGGGGTGCCGTCCGTGCGGCCCACGAAGCCCTCGACCTGCACTTGGCCGCCCCCACCGGAGCCCAGCCGCGCCGCAGCCCCCTGTCTGCCCGTGTGTCTCTCCACAGCTCCCTCCGGAAAAAGCCCACCCTTTGCCACTTCGCCACGGCCGAGAGTGGGAGTGGGGTCGTGGACTGGGACCGGTTCGCTGGGCTGGCTAGACACCAGGCGCCAGGAACTTTGCTCGGCAGTTGGCGTGGGGGCAAGGGTGGCGTTGCTGTGTCTAAGGGGCCGTGCCGGCTCAATGGTGGCTCCCAGTGGCTTCGGGCCAACTGCCGTTGGGCAGGCGGGCCGGCCAGGCCGTGGCTGGGCTGCGCCTAGCACTGTGTGGATTGACAGGGTGGGGAATGCACAAGGGACCGAGGGCCACAGGCCCTTAAGCCTCCGGGGCCAAGTCCTGTGAGCGTTGAGCGGCTCTGGGGCGGAGGGCCAAGCGCCTACAGGCCTGGAGGGTCCCGCCTGACCTGAGCTGCGAAGTCGCCCACAACTCCACCACCCCCGGGCCCTCGAGGCCTCCTGTCGCTTGCCTGGGCGGACGGCAGGGCCGCGCCGGAGAGGGTTGGCTGCCGGGCTGGCGGTAAGTCGCCAGCACCAGCGAAGCTAAGCCTCAAGAGGCACACCGTGGCCCCCGCTGCATTCTACAGCCACACCTCCCTGAACGCACCACACCTCGTCTGATCTCGGAAGCTAATCAGGGTCTGGCCTGTTTCGTACCTGGATGGGAGACCACATGGGAATACCGAGTGCTGTAGGCTTTTTTGCCTCCCGCTCCGCCTTGACATTTAGTGGCCCGCGGCCGAGGCCGCCTCCGCCCCCGCTGAGCACCGCTGCAGGCCTCACCTCCTCACGTCCCTCCCAACACAGCGCGCCGGAGGGATCGCTCCCCGCCGAGCTGGCTGGACATGCGGCCAGAATGCGGCCCTGGAAGGCAGCCGCCACCCCAGCCGCTCCCGTGGTGGCTGGCCCGGACCCAGACTCCGCCGCAGGCCGGGGTGCCGTCCGTGCGGCCCGCGAGGCCCTCGACCTGCACTTGGCCGCCCCCACCGGAGCCCAGCCGCGCCGCAGCCCCCTGTCTGCCCGTGTGTCTCTCCACAGCTCCCTCCGGAAAAAGCCCCCCCCTCCGCCGTTTCGCCACGGCCGGGGGCGGGAGCGGGGGCGGGGGCCGGGGCCGCTTCTCCGGGCCTGCCGGCCACCAGGGCCGGGGTCCTGTGCTCGGCGGGCGGCGTGGGGGCAAGGGGGGGCCTTGCTGGGGCTAAGGGGCCGTGCCCACTCCATGGTGGCTCCCAGTGGCTTCGGGCCAGCTGCTGCCCGGCCGGAGGGCCGGCCCGGCCGTGGCCGGGCTGCGCCTAACTCCGCGTGGGCGGGCAGGGGGGGATGCCCAAGGGACCGCGGCCGCCGGGCCCTGAAGCCTCCGGGGCCGCGTCCCTGTGAGCGTCGAGCGGGATCTGCGGCGGGGCGCCAAGCGCCGACGGGCCTGGAGCGTCCCGCCCGCCCTGGGCTGCGAGGTGGCCCACCACTCCGCCACCCCCGGGTCCCCGAGGCCTCCTGTCGCCTGCCTGGGCGGGCGGCAGGGCCCTGCCGGACAGGGCTGGCCGCCGGCATGGCGGTAAGGCGCAGGCGCCAGCGAAGCTGGGCCTCAAGAGGCACCGCGCGGGCCCCTCCTGCGTCTACGGCCATACCACCCTGAACGCGCCCGATCTCGTCTGATCTCGGAAGCTAAGCAGGGTCGGGCCTGGTTAGTACTTGGATGGGAGACCGCCTGGGAATACCGGGTGCTGTAGGCTTTTTGCCTCCCGCTCCGCCTTCTCCTTTAGTCGCCCGCCGCCTCCGCCCCCGCCCCCGCCCCCGCCCCCGCCGGGCACCGCTGCAGGCCCCACCTCCTCCGGCCCCTCCCACCACAGCGCGCCAGAGGGGGCGCTCTCCGCCTGCCTGGCCGGCCAGGCGGCCAGAAGGCGGCCCTGGAAGGCAGCCGCATCCCAGCCGCTCCCGGGGTGGCTGGCCTGAACCCAGACTCCGCCTCAGGCCCGGGTGCCGGCCGTGCGGCCCGCGAGCCCCTTGACCTGCACCTGGCCGCCCCCACTAGCGCCCAGCCCCGGCGCAGCCACCTATCTGCCGGTGTGTCTCTCCACAGCTCCCTCCGGAAAAAGCCCCCCCTCCGCCGTTTCGCCACGGCCGGGGGCGGGAGCGGGGGCGGGGGCCGGGGCCGGTGCTCCGGGCCGGCCGGCCACAAGGCGCCGGGTCCTGTGCTCGGCGGGTGGCGTGGGGGCAAGGGTGGCCTTGCTGGGGCTAAGGGGCCGTGCCGACTCAATGGTGGCTCCCAGTGGGTTAAGGGCCGACTGCCGTCGGGCAGGAGGGCCGGCCCGGGCTGCGGCTGGGCTGCGCCTAGCGCCGCGTGGGCGGGCAGAGGGGAGGCCCAAGGGACCGCGGGCCCCGGGCCCTGAAGCCTCCGGGGCCACGTCCCTGTGAGCGACGTGCGGGATCTGGGGCGGGGCGCCAAGCGCCGAACGGTTTGGTGGGTCCCGCCCGCCCTGGGCTGGGAGGTCGCCGAACCCTCCGCCACCCCCCTGGTACCCGAGGCCACCGTTGCCCTGCCTGGGCGGGCGGCGGGGCCCTGCCGGGGCGGGCTGGCCGCCGGGCTGGCGGGGAGGCGCAAGCGCCAGCGAAGCTGGGCCTCAAGAGGCACTCCGCGGGCCCCTCTTAACGTCTACGGCCATACCACCCTGAACGCGCCCGAACTCGTCTGATCTCGGAAGCTAAGCAGGGTCGGGCCTGGTTAGTACTTGGATGGGAGACCGCCTGGGAATACCGGGTGCTGTAGGCTTCTTGCCTCCCGCTCCGCCTTCTCCTTTAGTCGCCCGCCGCCTCCGCCCCCGCCCCCGCCCCCGCCGGGCAGCGCTGCAGGCCCCACCTCCTCCGGCCCCTCCCACCACAGCGCGCCAGAGGGGGCGCTCCGCGCCGGCCTGGCCGGCCAGGCGGCCAGAAGGCGGCCCTGGAAGGCAGCCGCCACCCCAGCCGCTCCCGTGGTGGCTGGCCCGGACCCAGACTCCGCCGCAGGCCGGGGTGCCGTCCGTGCGGCCCACGAAGCCCTCGACCTGCACTTGGCCGCCCCCACCGGAGCCCAGCCGCGCCGCAGCCCCCTGTCTGCCCGTGTGTCTCTCCACAGCTCCCTCTGGAAAAAGCCCACCCTTTGCCACTTCGCCACGGCCGAGAGTGGGAGTGGGGTCGTGGACTGGGACCGGTTCGCTGGGCTGGCTAGACACCAGGCGCCAGGAACTTTGCTCGGCAGTTGGCGTGGGGGCAAGGGTGGCGTTGCTGTGTCTAAGGGGCCGTGCCGGCTCAATGGTGGCTCCCAGTGGCTTCGGGCCAACTGCCGTTGGGCAGGCGGGCCGGCCAGGCCGTGGCTGGGCTGCGCCTAGCACTGTGTGGATTGACAGGGTGGGGAATGCACAAGGGACCGAGGGCCACAGGCCCTTAAGCCTCCGGGGCCAAGTCCTGTGAGCGTTGAGCGGCTCTGGGGCGGAGGGCCAAGCGCCTACAGGCCTGGAGGGTCCCGCCTGACCTGAGCTGCGAAGTCGCCCACAACTCCACCACCCCCGGGCCCTCGAGGCCTCCTGTCGCTTGCCTGGGCGGACGGCAGGGCCGCGCCGGAGAGGGTTGGCTGCCGGGCTGGCGGTAAGTCGCCAGCACCAGCGAAGCTAAGCCTCAAGAGGCACACCGTGGCCCCCGCTGCATTCTACAGCCACACCTCCCTGAACGCACCACACCTCGTCTGATCTCGGAAGCTAATCAGGGTCTGGCCTGTTTCGTACCTGGATGGGAGACCACATGGGAATACCGAGTGCTGTAGGCTTTTTTGCCTCCCGCTCCGCCTTGACATTTAGTGGCCCGCGGCCGAGGCCGCCTCCGCCCCCGCTGAGCACCGCTGCAGGCCTCACCTCCTCACGTCCCTCCCAACACAGCGCGCCGGAGGGATCGCTCCCCGCCGAGCTGGCTGGACATGCGGCCAGAATGCGGCCCTGGAAGGCAGCCGCCACCCCAGCCGCTCCCGTGGTGGCTGGCCCGGACCCAGACTCCGCCGCAGGCCGGGGTGCCGTCCGTGCGGCCCGCGAGGCCCTCGACCTGCACTTGGCCGCCCCCACCGGAGCCCAGCCGCGCCGCAGCCCCCTGTCTGCCCGTGTGTCTCTCCACAGCTCCCTCCGGAAAAAGCCCCCCCCTCCGCCGTTTCGCCACGGCCGGGGGCGGGAGCGGGGGCGGGGGCCGGGGCCGCTTCTCCGGGCCTGCCGGCCACCAGGGCCGGGGTCCTGTGCTCGGCGGGCGGCGTGGGGGCAAGGGGGGGCCTTGCTGGGGCTAAGGGGCCGTGCCCACTCCATGGTGGCTCCCAGTGGCTTCGGGCCAGCTGCTGCCCGGCCGGAGGGCCGGCCCGGCCGTGGCCGGGCTGCGCCTAACTCCGCGTGGGCGGGCAGGGGGGGATGCCCAAGGGACCGCGGCCGCCGGGCCCTGAAGCCTCCGGGGCCGCGTCCCTGTGAGCGTCGAGCGGGATCTGCGGCGGGGCGCCAAGCGCCGACGGGCCTGGAGCGTCCCGCCCGCCCTGGGCTGCGAGGTGGCCCACCACTCCGCCACCCCCGGGTCCCCGAGGCCTCCTGTCGCCTGCCTGGGCGGGCGGCAGGGCCCTGCCGGACAGGGCTGGCCGCCGGCATGGCGGTAAGGCGCAGGCGCCAGCGAAGCTGGGCCTCAAGAGGCACCGCGCGGGCCCCTCCTGCGTCTACGGCCATACCACCCTGAACGCGCCCGATCTCGTCTGATCTCGGAAGCTAAGCAGGGTCGGGCCTGGTTAGTACTTGGATGGGAGACCGCCTGGGAATACCGGGTGCTGTAGGCTTTTTGCCTCCCGCTCCGCCTTCTCCTTTAGTCGCCCGCCGCCTCCGCCCCCGCCCCCGCCCCCGCCCCCGCCGGGCACCGCTGCAGGCCCCACCTCCTCCGGCCCCTCCCACCACAGCGCGCCAGAGGGGGCGCTCTCCGCCTGCCTGGCCGGCCAGGCGGCCAGAAGGCGGCCCTGGAAGGCAGCCGCATCCCAGCCGCTCCCGGGGTGGCTGGCCTGAACCCAGACTCCGCCTCAGGCCCGGGTGCCGGCCGTGCGGCCCGCGAGCCCCTTGACCTGCACCTGGCCGCCCCCACTAGCGCCCAGCCCCGGCGCAGCCACCTATCTGCCGGTGTGTCTCTCCACAGCTCCCTCCGGAAAAAGCCCCCCCTCCGCCGTTTCGCCACGGCCGGGGGCGGGAGCGGGGGCGGGGGCCGGGGCCGGTGCTCCGGGCCGGCCGGCCACAAGGCGCCGGGTCCTGTGCTCGGCGGGTGGCGTGGGGGCAAGGGTGGCCTTGCTGGGGCTAAGGGGCCGTGCCGACTCAATGGTGGCTCCCAGTGGGTTAAGGGCCGACTGCCGTCGGGCAGGAGGGCCGGCCCGGGCTGCGGCTGGGCTGCGCCTAGCGCCGCGTGGGCGGGCAGAGGGGAGGCCCAAGGGACCGCGGGCCCCGGGCCCTGAAGCCTCCGGGGCCACGTCCCTGTGAGCGACGTGCGGGATCTGGGGCGGGGCGCCAAGCGCCGAACGGTTTGGTGGGTCCCGCCCGCCCTGGGCTGGGAGGTCGCCGAACCCTCCGCCACCCCCCTGGTACCCGAGGCCGCCGTTGCCCTGCCTGGGCGGGCGGCGGGGCCCTGCCGGGGCGGGCTGGCCGCCGGGCTGGCGGGGAGGCGCAAGCGCCAGCGAAGCTGGGCCTCAAGAGGCACTCCGCGGGCCCCTCTTAACGTCTACGGCCATACCACCCTGAACGCGCCGGAACTCGTCTGATCTCGGAAGCTAAGCAGGGTCGGGCCTGGTTAGTACTTGGATGGGAGACCGCCTGGGAATACCGGGTGCTGTAGGCTTCTTGCATCCCGCTCCGCCTTCTCCTTTAGTCGCCCGCCGCCTCCGCCCCCGCCCCCGCCCCCGCCGGGCAGCGCTGCAGGCCCCACCTCCTCCGGCCCCTCCCACCACAGCGCGCCAGAGGGGGCGCTCCGCGCCGGCCTGGCCGGCCAGGCGGCCAGAAGGCGGCCCTGGAAGGCAGCCGCCACCCCAGCCGCTCCCGTGGTGGCTGGCCCGGACCCAGACTCCGCCGCAGGCCGGGGTGCCGTCCGTGCGGCCCACGAAGCCCTCGACCTGCACTTGGCCGCCCCCACCGGAGCCCAGCCGCGCCGCAGCCCCCTGTCTGCCCGTGTGTCTCTCCACAGCTCCCTCCGGAAAAAGCCCACCCTTTGCCACTTCGCCACGGCCGAGAGTGGGAGCGGGGTCGTGGGCTGGGACCGGTTCGCTGGGCTGGCTAGACACCAGGCGCCGGGAACTTTGCTCGGCAGTTGGCGTGGGGGCAAGGGTGGCGTTGCTGTGTCTAAGGGGCCGTGCCGGCTCAATGGTGGCTCCCAGTGGGTTAAGGGCCGACTGCCGTCGGGCAGGAGGGCCGGCCAGGCCGTGGCTGGGCTGCGCCTAGCACTGTGTGGATTGACAGGGTGGGGAATGCACAAGGGACCGAGGGCCACAGGCCCTTAAGCCTCCGGGGCCAAGTCCTGTGAGCGTTGAGCGGCTCTGGGGCGGAGGGCCAAGCGCCTACAGGCCTGGAGGGTCCCGCCTGACCTGAGCTGCGAAGTCGCCCACAACTCCACCACCCCCGGGCCCTCGAGGCCTCCTGTCGCTTGCCTGGGCGGACGGCAGGGCCGCGCCGGAGAGGGTTGGCTGCCGGGCTGGCGGTGAGTCGCCAGCACCAGCGAAGCTAAGCCTCAAGAGGCACACCGTGGCCCCCGCTGCATTCTACGGCCACACCTCCCTGAACGCACCACACCTCGTCTGATCTCGGAAGCTAATCAGGGTCTGGCCTGTTTCGTACCTGGATGGGAGACCACATGGGAATACCGAGTGCTGTAGGCTTTTTTGCCTCCCGCTCCGCCTTGACATTTAGTGGCCCGCGGCCGAGGCCGCCTCCGCCCCCGCTGAGCACCGCTGCAGGCCTCACCTCCTCACGTCCCTCCCAACACAGCGCGCCGGAGGGATCGCTCCCCGCCGAGCTGGCTGGACATGCGGCCAGAATGCGGCCCTGGAAGGCAGCCGCCACCCCAGCCGCTCCCGTGGTGGCTGGCCCGGACCCAGACTCCGCCGCAGGCCGGGGTGCCGTCCGTGCGGCCCGCGAGGCCCTCGACCTGCACTTGGCCGCCCCCACCGGAGCCCAGCCGCGCCGCAGCCCCCTGTCTGCCCGTGTGTCTCTCCACAGCTCCCTCCGGAAAAAGCCCCCCCCTCCGCCGTTTCGCCACGGCCGGGGGCGGGAGCGGGGGCGGGGGCCGGGGCCACTTCTCCGGGCCTGCCGGCCACCAGGGCCGGGGTCCTGTGCTCGGCGGGCGGCGTGGGGGCAAGGGGGGGCCTTGCTGGGGCTAAGGGGCCGTGCCCACTCCATGGTGGCTCCCAGTGGCTTCGGGCCAGCTGCTGCCCGGCCGGAGGGCCGGCCCGGCCGTGGCCGGGCTGCGCCTAACTCCGCGTGGGCGGGCAGGGGGGGATGCCCAAGGGACCGCGGCTGCCGGGCCCTGAAGCCTCCGGGGCCGCGTCCCTGTGAGCGTCGAGCGGGATCTGCGGCGGGGCGCCAAGCGCCGACGGGCCTGGAGCGTCCCGCCCGCCCTGGGCTGCGAGGTGGCCCACCACTCCGCCACCCCCGGGTCCCCGAGGCCTCCTGTCGCCTGCCTGGGCGGGCGGCAGGGCCCTGCCGGAGAGGGCTGGCCGCCGGCATGGCGGTAAGGCGCAGGCGCCAGCGAAGCTGGGCCTCAAGAGGCACCGCGCGGGCCCCTCCTGCGTCTACGGCCATACCACCCTGAACGCGCCCGATCTCGTCTGATCTCGGAAGCTAAGCAGGGTCGGGCCTGGTTAGTACTTGGATGGGAGACCGCCTGGGAATACCGGGTGCTGTAGGCTTTTTGCCTCCCGCTCCGCCTTCTCCTTTAGTCGCCCGCCGCCTCCGCCCCCGCCCCCGCCCCCGCCCCCGCCGGGCACCGCTGCAGGCCCCACCTCCTCCGGCCCCTCCCACCACAGCGCGCCAGAGGGGGCGCTCTCCGCCTGCCTGGCCGGCCAGGCGGCCAGAAGGCGGCTCTGGAAGGCAGCCGCATCCCAGCCGCTCCCGGGGTGGCTGGCCTGAACCCAGACTCCGCCTCAGGCCCGGGTGCCGGCCGTGCGGCCCGCGAGCCCCTTGACCTGCACCTGGCCGCCCCCACTAGCGCCCAGCCCCGGCGCAGCCACCTATCTGCCGGTGTGTCTCTCCACAGCTCCCTCCGGAAAAAGCCCCCCCTCCGCCGTTTCGCCACGGCCGGGGGCGGGAGCGGGGGCGGGGGCCGGGGCCGGTGCTCCGGGCCGGCCGGCCACAAGGCGCCGGGTCCTGTGCTCGGCGGGTGGCGTGGGGGCAAGGGTGGCCTTGCTGGGGCTAAGGGGCCGTGCCGACTCAATGGTGGCTCCCAGTGGGTTAAGGGCCGACTGCCGTCGGGCAGGAGGGCCGGCCCGGGCTGCGGCTGGGCTGCGCCTAGCGCCGCGTGGGCGGGCAGAGGGGAGGCCCAAGGGACCGCGGGCCCCGGGCCCTGAAGCCTCCGGGGCCACGTCCCTGTGAGCGACGTGCGGGATCTGGGGCGGGGCGCCAAGCGCCGAACGGTTTGGTGGGTCCCGCCCGCCCTGGGCTGGGAGGTCGCCGAACCCTCCGCCACCCCCCTGGTACCCGAGGCCGCCGTTGCCCTGCCTGGGCGGGCGGCGGGGCCCTGCCGGGGCGGGCTGGCCGCCGGGCTGGCGGGGAGGCGCAAGCGCCAGCGAAGCTGGGCCTCAAGAGGCACTCCGCGGGCCCCTCTTAACGTCTACGGCCATACCACCCTGAACGCGCCCAAACTCGTCTGATCTCAGAAGCTAAGCAGGGTCGGGCCTGGTTAGTACTTGGATGGGAGACCGCCTGGGAATACCGGGTGCTGTAGGCTTCTTGCCTCCCGCTCCGCCTTCTCCTTTAGTCGCCCGCCGCCTCCGCCCCCGCCCCCGCCCCCGCCGGGCAGCGCTGCAGGCCCCACCTCCTCCGGCCCCTCCCACCACAGCGCGCCAGAGGGGGCGCTCCGCGCCGGCCTGGCCGGCCAGGCGGCCAGAAGGCGGCCCTGGAAGGCAGCCGCCACCCCAGCCGCTCCCGTGGTGGCTGGCCCGGACCCAGACTCCGCCGCAGGCCGGGGTGCCGTCCGTGCGGCCCACGAAGCCCTCGACCTGCACTTGGCCGCCCCCACCGGAGCCCAGCCGCGCCGCAGCCCCCTGTCTGCCCGTGTGTCTCTCCACAGCTCCCTCCGGAAAAAGCCCACCCTTTGCCACTTCGCCACGGCCGAGAGTGGGAGCGGGGTCGTGGGCTGGGACCGGTTCGCTGGGCTGGCTAGACACCAGGCGCCGGGAACTTTGCTCGGCAGTTGGCGTGGGGGCAAGGGTGGCGTTGCTGTGTCTAAGGGGCCGTGCCGGCTCAATGGTGGCTCCCAGTGGGTTAAGGGCCGACTGCCGTCGGGCAGGAGGGCCGGCCAGGCCGTGGCTGGGCTGCGCCTAGCACTGTGTGGATTGACAGGGTGGGGAATGCACAAGGGACCGAGGGCCACAGGCCCTTAAGCCTCCGGGGCCAAGTCCTGTGAGCGTTGAGCGGCTCTGGGGCGGAGGGCCAAGCGCCTACAGGCCTGGAGGGTCCCGCCTGACCTGAGCTGCGAAGTCGCCCACAACTCCACCACCCCCGGGCCCTCGAGGCCTCCTGTCGCTTGCCTGGGCGGACGGCAGGGCCGCGCCGGAGAGGGTTGGCTGCCGGGCTGGCGGTGAGTCGCCAGCACCAGCGAAGCTAAGCCTCAAGAGGCACACCGTGGCCCCCGCTGCATTCTACGGCCACACCTCCCTGAACGCACCACACCTCGTCTGATCTCGGAAGCTAATCAGGGTCTGGCCTGTTTCGTACCTGGATGGGAGACCACATGGGAATACCGAGTGCTGTAGGCTTTTTTGCCTCCCGCTCCGCCTTGACATTTAGTGGCCCGCGGCCGAGGCCGCCTCCGCCCCCGCTGAGCACCGCTGCAGGCCTCACCTCCTCACGTCCCTCCCAACACAGCGCGCCGGAGGGATCGCTCCCCGCCGAGCTGGCTGGACATGCGGCCAGAATGCGGCCCTGGAAGGCAGCCGCCACCCCAGCCGCTCCCGTGGTGGCTGGCCCGGACCCAGACTCCGCCGCAGGCCGGGGTGCCGTCCGTGCGGCCCGCGAGGCCCTCGACCTGCACTTGGCCGCCCCCACCGGAGCCCAGCCGCGCCGCAGCCCCCTGTCTGCCCGTGTGTCTCTCCACAGCTCCCTCCGGAAAAAGCCCCCCCCTCCGCCGTTTCGCCACGGCCGGGGGCGGGAGCGGGGGCGGGGGCCGGGGCCACTTCTCCGGGCCTGCCGGCCACCAGGGCCGGGGTCCTGTGCTCGGCGGGCGGCGTGGGGGCAAGGGGGGGCCTTGCTGGGGCTAAGGGGCCGTGCCCACTCCATGGTGGCTCCCAGTGGCTTCGGGCCAGCTGCTGCCCGGCCGGAGGGCCGGCCCGGCCGTGGCCGGGCTGCGCCTAACTCCGCGTGGGCGGGCAGGGGGGGATGCCCAAGGGACCGCGGCTGCCGGGCCCTGAAGCCTCCGGGGCCGCGTCCCTGTGAGCGTCGAGCGGGATCTGCGGCGGGGCGCCAAGCGCCGACGGGCCTGGAGCGTCCCGCCCGCCCTGGGCTGCGAGGTGGCCCACCACTCCGCCACCCCCGGGTCCCCGAGGCCTCCTGTCGCCTGCCTGGGCGGGCGGCAGGGCCCTGCCGGAGAGGGCTGGCCGCCGGCATGGCGGTAAGGCGCAGGCGCCAGCGAAGCTGGGCCTCAAGAGGCACCGCGCGGGCCCCTCCTGCGTCTACGGCCATACCACCCTGAACGCGCCCGATCTCGTCTGATCTCGGAAGCTAAGCAGGGTCGGGCCTGGTTAGTACTTGGATGGGAGACCGCCTGGGAATACCGGGTGCTGTAGGCTTTTTGCCTCCCGCTCCGCCTTCTCCTTTAGTCGCCCGCCGCCTCCGCCCCCGCCCCCGCCCCCGCCCCCGCCGGGCACCGCTGCAGGCCCCACCTCCTCCGGCCCCTCCCACCACAGCGCGCCAGAGGGGGCGCTCTCCGCCTGCCTGGCCGGCCAGGCGGCCAGAAGGCGGCTCTGGAAGGCAGCCGCATCCCAGCCGCTCCCGGGGTGGCTGGCCTGAACCCAGACTCCGCCTCAGGCCCGGGTGCCGGCCGTGCGGCCCGCGAGCCCCTTGACCTGCACCTGGCCGCCCCCACTAGCGCCCAGCCCCGGCGCAGCCACCTATCTGCCGGTGTGTCTCTCCACAGCTCCCTCCGGAAAAAGCCCCCCCTCCGCCGTTTCGCCACGGCCGGGGGCGGGAGCGGGGGCGGGGGCCGGGGCCGGTGCTCCGGGCCGGCCGGCCACAAGGCGCCGGGTCCTGTGCTCGGCGGGTGGCGTGGGGGCAAGGGTGGCCTTGCTGGGGCTAAGGGGCCGTGCCGACTCAATGGTGGCTCCCAGTGGGTTAAGGGCCGACTGCCGTCGGGCAGGAGGGCCGGCCCGGGCTGCGGCTGGGCTGCGCCTAGCGCCGCGTGGGCGGGCAGAGGGGAGGCCCAAGGGACCGCGGGCCCCGGGCCCTGAAGCCTCCGGGGCCACGTCCCTGTGAGCGACGTGCGGGATCTGGGGCGGGGCGCCAAGCGCCGAACGGTTTGGTGGGTCCCGCCCGCCCTGGGCTGGGAGGTCGCCGAACCCTCCGCCACCCCCCTGGTACCCGAGGCCGCCGTTGCCCTGCCTGGGCGGGCGGCGGGGCCCTGCCGGGGCGGGCTGGCCGCCGGGCTGGCGGGGAGGCGCAAGCGCCAGCGAAGCTGGGCCTCAAGAGGCACTCCGCGGGCCCCTCTTAACGTCTACGGCCATACCACCCTGAACGCGCCCAAACTCGTCTGATCTCAGAAGCTAAGCAGGGTCGGGCCTGGTTAGTACTTGGATGGGAGACCGCCTGGGAATACCGGGTGCTGTAGGCTTCTTGCCTCCCGCTCCGCCTTCTCCTTTAGTCGCCCGCCGCCTCCGCCCCCGCCCCCGCCCCCGCCGGGCAGCGCTGCAGGCCCCACCTCCTCCGGCCCCTCCCACCACAGCGCGCCAGAGGGGGCGCTCCGCGCCGGCCTGGCCGGCCAGGCGGCCAGAAGGCGGCCCTGGAAGGCAGCCGCCACCCCAGCCGCTCCCGTGGTGGCTGGCCCGGACCCAGACTCCGCCGCAGGCCGGGGTGCCGTCCGTGCGGCCCACGAAGCCCTCGACCTGCACTTGGCCGCCCCCACCGGAGCCCAGCCGCGCCGCAGCCCCCTGTCTGCCCGTGTGTCTCTCCACAGCTCCCTCCGGAAAAAGCCCACCCTTTGCCACTTCGCCACGGCCGAGAGTGGGAGCGGGGTCGTGGGCTGGGACCGGTTCGCTGGGCTGGCTAGACACCAGGCGCCGGGAACTTTGCTCGGCAGTTGGCGTGGGGGCAAGGGTGGCGTTGCTGTGTCTAAGGGGCCGTGCCGGCTCAATGGTGGCTCCCAGTGGGTTAAGGGCCGACTGCCGTCGGGCAGGAGGGCCGGCCAGGCCGTGGCTGGGCTGCGCCTAGCACTGTGTGGATTGACAGGGTGGGGAATGCACAAGGGACCGAGGGCCACAGGCCCTTAAGCCTCCGGGGCCAAGTCCTGTGAGCGTTGAGCGGCTCTGGGGCGGAGGGCCAAGCGCCTACAGGCCTGGAGGGTCCCGCCTGACCTGAGCTGCGAAGTCGCCCACAACTCCACCACCCCCGGGCCCTCGAGGCCTCCTGTCGCTTGCCTGGGCGGACGGCAGGGCCGCGCCGGAGAGGGTTGGCTGCCGGGCTGGCGGTGAGTCGCCAGCACCAGCGAAGCTAAGCCTCAAGAGGCACACCGTGGCCCCCGCTGCATTCTACGGCCACACCTCCCTGAACGCACCACACCTCGTCTGATCTCGGAAGCTAATCAGGGTCTGGCCTGTTTCGTACCTGGATGGGAGACCACATGGGAATACCGAGTGCTGTAGGCTTTTTTGCCTCCCGCTCCGCCTTGACATTTAGTGGCCCGCGGCCGAGGCCGCCTCCGCCCCCGCTGAGCACCGCTGCAGGCCTCACCTCCTCACGTCCCTCCCAACACAGCGCGCCGGAGGGATCGCTCCCCGCCGAGCTGGCTGGACATGCGGCCAGAATGCGGCCCTGGAAGGCAGCCGCCACCCCAGCCGCTCCCGTGGTGGCTGGCCCGGACCCAGACTCCGCCGCAGGCCGGGGTGCCGTCCGTGCGGCCCGCGAGGCCCTCGACCTGCACTTGGCCGCCCCCACCGGAGCCCAGCCGCGCCGCAGCCCCCTGTCTGCCCGTGTGTCTCTCCACAGCTCCCTCCGGAAAAAGCCCCCCCCTCCGCCGTTTCGCCACGGCCGGGGGCGGGAGCGGGGGCGGGGGCCGGGGCCACTTCTCCGGGCCTGCCGGCCACCAGGGCCGGGGTCCTGTGCTCGGCGGGCGGCGTGGGGGCAAGGGGGGGCCTTGCTGGGGCTAAGGGGCCGTGCCCACTCCATGGTGGCTCCCAGTGGCTTCGGGCCAGCTGCTGCCCGGCCGGAGGGCCGGCCCGGCCGTGGCCGGGCTGCGCCTAACTCCGCGTGGGCGGGCAGGGGGGGATGCCCAAGGGACCGCGGCTGCCGGGCCCTGAAGCCTCCGGGGCCGCGTCCCTGTGAGCGTCGAGCGGGATCTGCGGCGGGGCGCCAAGCGCCGACGGGCCTGGAGCGTCCCGCCCGCCCTGGGCTGCGAGGTGGCCCACCACTCCGCCACCCCCGGGTCCCCGAGGCCTCCTGTCGCCTGCCTGGGCGGGCGGCAGGGCCCTGCCGGAGAGGGCTGGCCGCCGGCATGGCGGTAAGGCGCAGGCGCCAGCGAAGCTGGGCCTCAAGAGGCACCGCGCGGGCCCCTCCTGCGTCTACGGCCATACCACCCTGAACGCGCCCGATCTCGTCTGATCTCGGAAGCTAAGCAGGGTCGGGCCTGGTTAGTACTTGGATGGGAGACCGCCTGGGAATACCGGGTGCTGTAGGCTTTTTGCCTCCCGCTCCGCCTTCTCCTTTAGTCGCCCGCCGCCTCCGCCCCCGCCCCCGCCCCCGCCCCCGCCGGGCACCGCTGCAGGCCCCACCTCCTCCGGCCCCTCCCACCACAGCGCGCCAGAGGGGGCGCTCTCCGCCTGCCTGGCCGGCCAGGCGGCCAGAAGGCGGCTCTGGAAGGCAGCCGCATCCCAGCCGCTCCCGGGGTGGCTGGCCTGAACCCAGACTCCGCCTCAGGCCCGGGTGCCGGCCGTGCGGCCCGCGAGCCCCTTGACCTGCACCTGGCCGCCCCCACTAGCGCCCAGCCCCGGCGCAGCCACCTATCTGCCGGTGTGTCTCTCCACAGCTCCCTCCGGAAAAAGCCCCCCCTCCGCCGTTTCGCCACGGCCGGGGGCGGGAGCGGGGGCGGGGGCCGGGGCCGGTGCTCCGGGCCGGCCGGCCACAAGGCGCCGGGTCCTGTGCTCGGCGGGTGGCGTGGGGGCAAGGGTGGCCTTGCTGGGGCTAAGGGGCCGTGCCGACTCAATGGTGGCTCCCAGTGGGTTAAGGGCCGACTGCCGTCGGGCAGGAGGGCCGGCCCGGGCTGCGGCTGGGCTGCGCCTAGCGCCGCGTGGGCGGGCAGAGGGGAGGCCCAAGGGACCGCGGGCCCCGGGCCCTGAAGCCTCCGGGGCCACGTCCCTGTGAGCGACGTGCGGGATCTGGGGCGGGGCGCCAAGCGCCGAACGGTTTGGTGGGTCCCGCCCGCCCTGGGCTGGGAGGTCGCCGAACCCTCCGCCACCCCCCTGGTACCCGAGGCCGCCGTTGCCCTGCCTGGGCGGGCGGCGGGGCCCTGCCGGGGCGGGCTGGCCGCCGGGCTGGCGGGGAGGCGCAAGCGCCAGCGAAGCTGGGCCTCAAGAGGCACTCCGCGGGCCCCTCTTAACGTCTACGGCCATACCACCCTGAACGCGCCCAAACTCGTCTGATCTCAGAAGCTAAGCAGGGTCGGGCCTGGTTAGTACTTGGATGGGAGACCGCCTGGGAATACCGGGTGCTGTAGGCTTCTTGCCTCCCGCTCCGCCTTCTCCTTTAGTCGCCCGCCGCCTCCGCCCCCGCCACCGCCCCCGCCGGGCAGCGCTGCAGGCCCCACCTCCTCCGGCCCCTCCCACCACAGCGCGCCAGAGGGGGCGCTCCGCGCCGGCCTGGCCGGCCAGGCGGCCAGAAGGCGGCCCTGGAAGGCAGCCGCCACCCCAGCCGCTCCCGTGGTGGCTGGCCCGGACCCAGACTCCGCCGCAGGCCGGGGTGCCGTCCGTGCGGCCCACGAAGCCCTCGACCTGCACTTGGCCGCCCCCACCGGAGCCCAGCCGCGCCGCAGCCCCCTGTCTGCCCGTGTGTCTCTCCACAGCTCCCTCCGGAAAAAGCCCACCCTTTGCCACTTCGCCACGGCCGAGAGTGGGAGCGGGGTCGTGGGCTGGGACCGGTTCGCTGGGCTGGCTAGACACCAGGCGCCGGGAACTTTGCTCGGCAGTTGGCGTGGGGGCAAGGGTGGCGTTGCTGTGTCTAAGGGGCCGTGCCGGCTCAATGGTGGCTCCCAGTGGGTTAAGGGCCGACTGCCGTCGGGCAGGAGGGCCGGCCAGGCCGTGGCTGGGCTGCGCCTAGCACTGTGTGGATTGACAGGGTGGGGAATGCACAAGGGACCGAGGGCCACAGGCCCTTAAGCCTCCGGGGCCAAGTCCTGTGAGCGTTGAGCGGCTCTGGGGCGGAGGGCCAAGCGCCTACAGGCCTGGAGGGTCCCGCCTGACCTGAGCTGCGAAGTCGCCCACAACTCCACCACCCCCGGGCCCTCGAGGCCTCCTGTCGCTTGCCTGGGCGGACGGCAGGGCCGCGCCGGAGAGGGTTGGCTGCCGGGCTGGCGGTGAGTCGCCAGCACCAGCGAAGCTAAGCCTCAAGAGGCACACCGTGGCCCCCGCTGCATTCTACGGCCACACCTCCCTGAACGCACCACACCTCGTCTGATCTCGGAAGCTAATCAGGGTCTGGCCTGTTTCGTACCTGGATGGGAGACCACATGGGAATACCGAGTGCTGTAGGCTTTTTTGCCTCCCGCTCCGCCTTGACATTTAGTGGCCCGCGGCCGAGGCCGCCTCCGCCCCCGCTGAGCACCGCTGCAGGCCTCACCTCCTCACGTCCCTCCCAACACAGCGCGCCGGAGGGATCGCTCCCCGCCGAGCTGGCTGGACATGCGGCCAGAATGCGGCCCTGGAAGGCAGCCGCCACCCCAGCCGCTCCCGTGGTGGCTGGCCCGGACCCAGACTCCGCCGCAGGCCGGGGTGCCGTCCGTGCGGCCCGCGAGGCCCTCGACCTGCACTTGGCCGCCCCCACCGGAGCCCAGCCGCGCCGCAGCCCCCTGTCTGCCCGTGTGTCTCTCCACAGCTCCCTCCGGAAAAAGCCCCCCCCTCCGCCGTTTCGCCACGGCCGGGGGCGGGAGCGGGGGCGGGGGCCGGGGCCGCTTCTCCGGGCCTGCCGGCCACCAGGGCCGGGGTCCTGTGCTCGGCGGGCGGCGTGGGGGCAAGGGGGGGCCTTGCTGGGGCTAAGGGGCCGTGCCCACTCCATGGTGGCTCCCAGTGGCTTCGGGCCAGCTGCTGCCCGGCCGGAGGGCCGGCCCGGCCGTGGCCGGGCTGCGCCTAACTCCGCGTGGGCGGGCAGGGGGGGATGCCCAAGGGACCGCGGCTGCCGGGCCCTGAAGCCTCCGGGGCCGCGTCCCTGTGAGCGTCGAGCGGGATCTGCGGCGGGGCGCCAAGCGCCGACGGGCCTGGAGCGTCCCGCCCGCCCTGGGCTGCGAGGTGGCCCACCACTCCGCCACCCCCGGGTCCCCGAGGCCTCCTGTCGCCTGCCTGGGCGGGCGGCAGGGCCCTGCCGGAGAGGGCTGGCCGCCGGCATGGCGGTAAGGCGCAGGCGCCAGCGAAGCTGGGCCTCAAGAGGCACCGCGCGGGCCCCTCCTGCGTCTACGGCCATACCACCCTGAACGCGCCCGATCTCGTCTGATCTCGGAAGCTAAGCAGGGTCGGGCCTGGTTAGTACTTGGATGGGAGACCGCCTGGGAATACCGGGTGCTGTAGGCTTTTTGCCTCCCGCTCCGCCTTCTCCTTTAGTCGCCCGCCGCCTCCGCCCCCGCCCCCGCCCCCGCCCCCGCCGGGCACCGCTGCAGGCCCCACCTCCTCCGGCCCCTCCCACCACAGCGCGCCAGAGGGGGCGCTCTCCGCCTGCCTGGCCGGCCAGGCGGCCAGAAGGCGGCTCTGGAAGGCAGCCGCATCCCAGCCGCTCCCGGGGTGGCTGGCCTGAACCCAGACTCCGCCTCAGGCCCGGGTGCCGGCCGTGCGGCCCGCGAGCCCCTTGACCTGCACCTGGCCGCCCCCACTAGCGCCCAGCCCCGGCGCAGCCACCTATCTGCCGGTGTGTCTCTCCACAGCTCCCTCCGGAAAAAGCCCCCCCTCCGCCGTTTCGCCACGGCCGGGGGCGGGAGCGGGGGCGGGGGCCGGGGCCGGTGCTCCGGGCCGGCCGGCCACAAGGCGCCGGGTCCTGTGCTCGGCGGGTGGCGTGGGGGCAAGGGTGGCCTTGCTGGGGCTAAGGGGCCGTGCCGACTCAATGGTGGCTCCCAGTGGGTTAAGGGCCGACTGCCGTCGGGCAGGAGGGCCGGCCCGGGCTGCGGCTGGGCTGCGCCTAGCGCCGCGTGGGCGGGCAGAGGGGAGGCCCAAGGGACCGCGGGCCCCGGGCCCTGAAGCCTCCGGGGCCACGTCCCTGTGAGCGACGTGCGGGATCTGGGGCGGGGCGCCAAGCGCCGAACGGTTTGGTGGGTCCCGCCCGCCCTGGGCTGGGAGGTCGCCGAACCCTCCGCCACCCCCCTGGTACCCGAGGCCGCCGTTGCCCTGCCTGGGCGGGCGGCGGGGCCCTGCCGGGGCGGGCTGGCCGCCGGGCTGGCGGGGAGGCGCAAGCGCCAGCGAAGCTGGGCCTCAAGAGGCACTCCGCGGGCCCCTCTTAACGTCTACGGCCATACCACCCTGAACGCGCCCAAACTCGTCTGATCTCAGAAGCTAAGCAGGGTCGGGCCTGGTTAGTACTTGGATGGGAGACCGCCTGGGAATACCGGGTGCTGTAGGCTTCTTGCCTCCCGCTCCGCCTTCTCCTTTAGTCGCCCGCCGCCTCCGCCCCCGCCACCGCCCCCGCCGGGCAGCGCTGCAGGCCCCACCTCCTCCGGCCCCTCCCACCACAGCGCGCCAGAGGGGGCGCTCCGCGCCGGCCTGGCCGGCCAGGCGGCCAGAAGGCGGCCCTGGAAGGCAGCCGCCACCCCAGCCGCTCCCGTGGTGGCTGGCCCGGACCCAGACTCCGCCGCAGGCCGGGGTGCCATCCGTGCGGCCCACGAAGCCCTCGACCTGCACTTGGCCGCCCCCACCGGAGCCCAGCCGCGCCGCAGCCCCCTGTCTGCCCGTGTGTCTCTCCACAGCTCCCTCCGGAAAAAGCCCACCCTTTGCCACTTCGCCACGGCCGAGAGTGGGAGCGGGGTCGTGGGCTGGGACCGGTTCGCTGGGCTGGCTAGACACCAGGCGCCAGGAACTTTGCTCGGCAGTTGGCGTGGGGGCAAGGGTGGCGTTGCTGTGTCTAAGGGGCCGTGCTGGCTCAATGGTGGCTCCCAGTGGCTTCGGGCCAACTGCCGTTGGGCAGGCGGGCCGGCCAGGCCGTGGCTGGGCTGCGCCTAGCACTGTGTGGATTGACAGGGTGGGGAATGCACAAGGGACCGAGGGCCACAGGCCCTTAAGCCTCCGGGGCCAAGTCCTGTGAGCGTTGAGCGGCTCTGGGGCGGAGGGCCAAGCGCCTACAGGCCTGGAGGGTCCCGCCTGACCTGAGCTGCGAAGTCGCCCACAACTCCACCACCCCCGGGCCCTCGAGGCCTCCTGTCGCTTGCCTGGGCGGACGGCAGGGCCGCGCCGGAGAGGGTTGGCTGCCGGGCTGGCGGTGAGTCGCCAGCACCAGCGAAGCTAAGCCTCAAGAGGCACACCGTGGCCCCCGCTGCATTCTACGGCCACACCTCCCTGAACGCACCACACCTCGTCTGATCTCGGAAGCTAATCAGGGTCTGGCCTGTTTCGTACCTGGATGGGAGACCACATGGGAATACCGAGTGCTGTAGGCTTTTTTGCCTCCCGCTCCGCCTTGACATTTAGTGGCCCGCGGCCGAGGCCGCCTCCGCCCCCGCTGAGCACCGCTGCAGGCCTCACCTCCTCACGTCCCTCCCAACACAGCGCGCCGGAGGGATCGCTCCCCGCCGAGCTGGCTGGACATGCGGCCAGAATGCGGCCCTGGAAGGCAGCCGCCACCCCAGCCGCTCCTGTGGTGGCTGGCCCGGACCCAGACTCCGCCGCAGGCCGGGGTGCCGTCCGTGCGGCCCGCGAGGCCCTCGACCTGCACTTGGCCGCCCCCACCGGAGCCCAGCCGCGCCGCAGCCCCCTGTCTGCCCGTGTGTCTCTCCACAGCTCCCTCCGGAAAAAGCCCCCCCCCCGCCGTTTCGCCACGGCCGAGGGCGGGAGCGGGGGCGGGGGCCGGGGCCGCTTCTCCGGGCCTGCCGGCCACCAGGGCCGGGGTCCTGTGCTCGGCGGGCGGCGTGGGGGCAAGGGGGGGCCTTGCTGGGGCTAAGGGGCCGTGCCCACTCCATGGTGGCTCCCAGTGGCTTCGGGCCAGCTGCTGCCCGGCCGGAGGGCCGGCCCGGCCGTGGCCGGGCTGCGCCTAACTCCGCGTGGGCGGGCAGGGGGGGATGCCCAAGGGACCGCGGCCGCCGGGCCCTGAAGCCTCCGGGGCCGCGTCCCTGTGAGCGTCGAGCGGGATCTGCGGCGGGGCGCCAAGCGCCGACGGGCCTGGAGCGTCCCGCCCGCCCTGGGCTGCGAGGTGGCCCACCACTCCGCCACCCCCGGGTCCCCGAGGCCTCCTGTCGCCTGCCTGGGCGGGCGGCAGGGCCCTGCCGGAGAGGGCTGGCCGCCGGCATGGCGGTAAGGCGCAGGCGCCAGCGAAGCTGGGCCTCAAGAGGCACCGCGCGGGCCCCTCCTGCGTCTACGGCCATACCACCCTGAACGCGCCCGATCTCGTCTGATCTCGGAAGCTAAGCAGGGTCGGGCCTGGTTAGTACTTGGATGGGAGACCGCCTGGGAATACCGGGTGCTGTAGGCTTTTTGCCTCCCGCTCCGCCTTCTCCTTTAGTCGCCCGCCGCCTCCGCCCCCGCCCCCGCCCCCGCCCCCGCCGGGCACCGCTGCAGGCCCCACCTCCTCCGGCCCCTCCCACCACAGCGCGCCAGAGGGGGCGCTCTCCGCCTGCCTGGCCGGCCAGGCGGCCAGAAGGCGGCCCTGGAAGGCAGCCGCATCCCAGCCGCTCCCGGGGTGGCTGGCCTGAACCCAGACTCCGCCTCAGGCCCGGGTGCCGGCCGTGCGGCCCGCGAGCCCCTTGACCTGCACCTGGCCGCCCCCACTAGCGCCCAGCCCCGGCGCAGCCACCTATCTGCCGGTGTGTCTCTCCACAGCTCCCTCCGGAAAAAGCCCCCCCTCCGCCGTTTCGCCACGGCCGAGTGCGGGAGCGGGGTCGTGGGCCAGGACTCGTTCTCCGAACCGGCCGACCACTAGGCACCGGGAACAGTGCTCGGCAGTTGGCGTGGATGCAAGTGTGGCCTTGCTGGCTGTAATGGGCCATGCCAACACAATGGTGGCTCCCAGTGGATTCGGGGCAACTGCCGTCGGGCAGGAGGGCCGGCCCGGCCACGGCTAGGTTGTGCCTAGCACTGCGTGAGTGGACAGGGTTGGTAATGCCCGAGGGACCTAGGGCCAAGGGACATTAAGCCTCCGGGGCCACGTCCTTGTGAGCATCAAGCGGGACCTGGGGCGGAGCGCCAAGCACTTACGGGCCTGGAGGATCCCGCCTGACCTGAGCTGCGAGGTCGCCCTTGACTATGCAACCCCTGGGTCCCTGAGGCCTCCTGTCGCCAGCCTGGGCGGGCGGCAGGGCCTTGCTGAAGAGGGCTGACCGCCGAGCAGGGAGCAAGTCGCCAGCACCAGCGAAGCAAAGCCTCAAGAGGCACCCCGTGGCCCCGGCTGCCCTCTAAGGCCATACCACCCTGAACGTGCCCCATCTCGTCTGATCGCGGAAGCTAAGCAGGGTCGGGCCTGGTTAGTACTTGGATGGGAGACCGCCTGGGAATACCGGGTGCTGTAGGCTTTTTGCCTCCCGCTCCGCCTTCTCCTTTAGTCGCCCGCCGCCTCCGCCGCCGCCCCCGCCCCCGCCGAGCAGCGCTGCAGGCCCCACCTCCTCCGGCCCCTCCCACCACAGCGCGCCAGAGGGGGCGCTCCGCGCCGGCCTGGCCGGCCAGGCGGCCAGAAGGCGGCCCTGGAAGGCAGCCGCCACCCCAGCCGCTCCCGTGGTGGCTGGCCCGGACCCAGACTCCGCCGCAGGCCGGGGTGCCGTCCGTGCGGCCCACGAAGCCCTCGACCTGCACTTGGCCGCCCCCACCGGAGCCCAGCCGCGCCGCAGCCCCCTGTCTGCCCGTGTGTATCTCCACAGCTCCCTCCGGAAAAAGCCCACCCTCCGCCGTTTCGCCACGGCCGGGGGCGGGAGCGGGGGCGGGGGCTGGGACCGGTTCGCTGGGCTGGCTAGACACCAGGCGCCGGGTCCTGTGCTCGGCGGGTGGCGTGGGGGCAAGGGTGGCCTTGCTGGGGCTAAGGGGCCGTGCCGGCTCAATGGTGGCTCCCAGTGGGTTAAGGGCCGACTGCCGTCGGGCAGGAGGGCCGGCCAGGCCGTGGCTGGGCTGCGCCTAGCACTGTGTGGATTGACAGGGTGGGGAATGCACAAGGGACCGAGGGCCACAGGCCCTTAAGCCTCCGGGGCCAAGTCCTGTGAGCGTTGAGCGGCTCTGGGGCGGAGGGCCAAGCGCCTACAGGCCTGGAGGGTCCCGCCTGACCTGAGCTGCGAAGTCGCCCACAACTCCACCACCCCCGGGCCCTCGAGGCCTCCTGTCGCTTGCCTGGGCGGACGGCAGGGCCGCGCCGGAGAGGGTTGGCTGCCGGGCTGGCGGTGAGTCGCCAGCACCAGCGAAGCTAAGCCTCAAGAGGCACACCGTGGCCCCCGCTGCATTCTACGGCCACACCTCCCTGAACGCACCACACCTCGTCTGATCTCGGAAGCTAATCAGGGTCTGGCCTGTTTCGTACCTGGATGGGAGACCACATGGGAATACCGAGTGCTGTAGGCTTTTTTGCCTCCCGCTCCGCCTTGACATTTAGTGGCCCGCGGCCGAGGCCGCCTCCGCCCCCGCTGAGCACCGCTGCAGGCCTCACCTCCTCACGTCCCTCCCAACACAGCGCGCCGGAGGGATCGCTCCCCGCCGAGCTGGCTGGACATGCGGCCAGAATGCGGCCCTGGAAGGCAGCCGCCACCCCAGCCGCTCCCGTGGTGGCTGGCCCGGACCCAGACTCCGCCGCAGGCCGGGGTGCCGTCCGTGCGGCCCGCGAGGCCCTCGACCTGCACTTGGCCGCCCCCACCGGAGCCCAGCCGCGCCGCAGCCCCCTGTCTGCCCGTGTGTCTCTCCACAGCTCCCTCCGGAAAAAGCCCCCCCCTCCGCCGTTTCGCCACGGCCGGGGGCGGGAGCGGGGGCGGGGGCCGGGGCCGCTTCTCCGGGCCTGCCGGCCACCAGGGCCGGGGTCCTGTGCTCGGCGGGCGGCGTGGGGGCAAGGGGGGGCCTTGCTGGGGCTAAGGGGCCGTGCCCACTCCATGGTGGCTCCCAGTGGCTTCGGGCCAGCTGCTGCCCGGCCGGAGGGCCGGCCCGGCCGTGGCCGGGCTGCGCCTAACTCCGCGTGGGCGGGCAGGGGGGGATGCCCAAGGGACCGCGGCCGCCGGGCCCTGAAGCCTCCGGGGCCGCGTCCCTGTGAGCGTCGAGCGGGATCTGCGGCGGGGCGCCAAGCGCCGACGGGCCTGGAGCGTCCCGCCCGCCCTGGGCTGCGAGGTGGCCCACCACTCCGCCACCCCCGGGTCCCCGAGGCCTCCTGTCGCCTGCCTGGGCGGGCGGCAGGGCCCTGCCGGAGAGGGCTGGCCGCCGGCATGGCGGTAAGGCGCAGGCGCCAGCGAAGCTGGGCCTCAAGAGGCACCGCGCGGGCCCCTCCTGCGTCTACGGCCATACCACCCTGAACGCGCCCGATCTCGTCTGATCTCGGAAGCTAAGCAGGGTCGGGCCTGGTTAGTACTTGGATGGGAGACCGCCTGGGAATACCGGGTGCTGTAGGCTTTTTGCCTCCCGCTCCGCCTTCTCCTTTAGTCGCCCGCCGCCTCCGCCCCCGCCCCCGCCCCCGCCCCCGCCGGGCACCGCTGCAGGCCCCACCTCCTCCGGCCCCTCCCACCACAGCGCGCCAGAGGGGGCGCTCTCCGCCTGCCTGGCCGGCCAGGCGGCCAGAAGGCGGCCCTGGAAGGCAGCCGCATCCCAGCCGCTCCCGGGGTGGCTGGCCTGAACCCAGACTCCGCCTCAGGCCCGGGTGCCGGCCGTGCGGCCCGCGAGCCCCTTGACCTGCACCTGGCCGCCCCCACTAGCGCCCAGCCCCGGCGCAGCCACCTATCTGCCGGTGTGTCTCTCCACAGCTCCCTCCGGAAAAAGCCCCCCCTCCGCCGTTTCGCCACGGCCGGGGGCGGGAGCGGGGGCGGGGGCCGGGGCCGGTGCTCCGGGCTGGCCGGCCACAAGGCGCCGGGTCCTGTGCTCGGCGGGTGGCGTGGGGGCAAGGGTGGCCTTGCTGGGGCTAAGGGGCCGTGCCGACTCAATGGTGGCTCCCAGTGGGTTAAGGGCCGACTGCCGTCGGGCAGGAGGGCCGGCCCGGGCTGCGGCTGGGCTGCGCCTAGCGCCGCGTGGGCGGGCAGAGGGGAGGCCCAAGGGACCGCGGGCCCCGGGCCCTGAAGCCTCCGGGGCCACGTCCCTGTGAGCGACGTGCGGGATCTGGGGCGGGGCGCCAAGCGCCGAACGGTTTGGTGGGTCCCGCCCGCCCTGGGCTGGGAGGTCGCCGAACCCTCCGCCACCCCCCTGGTACCCGAGGCCGCCGTTGCCCTGCCTGGGCGGGCGGCGGGGCCGTGCCGGGGCGGGCTGGCCGCCGGGCTGGCGGGGAGGCGCAAGCGCCAGCGAAGCTGGGCCTCAAGAGGCACTCCGCGGGCCCCTCTTAACGTCTACGGCCATACCACCCTGAACGCGCCGGAACTCGTCTGATCTCGGAAGCTAAGCAGGGTCGGGCCTGGTTAGTACTTGGATGGGAGACCGCCTGGGAATACCGGGTGCTGTAGGCTTCTTGCCTCCCGCTCCGCCTTCTCCTTTAGTCGCCCGCCGCCTCCGCCCCCGCCCCCGCCCCCGCCGGGCAGCGCTGCAGGCCCCACCTCCTCCGGCCCCTCCCACCACAGCGCGCCAGAGGGGGCGCTCCGCGCCGGCCTGGCCGGCCAGGCGGCCAGAAGGCGGCCCTGGAAGGCAGCCGCCACCCCAGCCGCTCCCGTGGTGGCTGGCCCGGACCCAGACTCCGCCGCAGGCCGGGGTGCCGTCCGTGCGGCCCACGAAGCCCTCGACCTGCACTTGGCCGCCCCCACCGGAGCCCAGCCGCGCCGCAGCCCCCTGTCTGCCCGTGTGTCTCTCCACAGCTCCCTCCGGAAAAAGCCCACCCTTTGCCACTTCGCCACGGCCGAGAGTGGGAGTGGGGTCGTGGGCTGGGACCGGTTCGCTGGGCTGGCTAGACACCAGGCGCCGGGAACTTTGCTCGGCAGTTGGCGTGGGGGCAAGGGTGGCGTTGCTGTGTCTAAGGGGCCGTGCCGGCTCAATGGTGGCTCCCAGTGGCTTCGGGCCGACTGCCGTTGGGCAGGCGGGCCGGCCAGGCCGTGGCTGGGCTGCGCCTAGCACTGTGTGGATTGACAGGGTGGGGAATGCACAAGGGACCGAGGGCCACAGGCCCTTAAGCCTCCGGGGCCAAGTCCTGTGAGCGTTGAGCGGCTCTGGGGCGGAGGGCCAAGCGCCTACAGGCCTGGAGGGTCCCGCCTGACCTGAGCTGCGAAGTCGCCCACAACTCCACCACCCCCGGGCCCTCGAGGCCTCCTGTCGCTTGCCTGGGCGGACGGCAGGGCCGCGCCGGAGAGGGTTGGCTGCCGGGCTGGCGGTGAGTCGCCAGCACCAGCGAAGCTAAGCCTCAAGAGGCACACCGTGGCCCCCGCTGCATTCTACGGCCACACCTCCCTGAACGCACCACACCTCGTCTGATCTCGGAAGCTAATCAGGGTCTGGCCTGTTTCGTACCTGGATGGGAGACCACATGGGAATACCGAGTGCTGTAGGCTTTTTTGCCTCCCGCTCCGCCTTGACATTTAGTGGCCCGCGGCCGAGGCCGCCTCCGCCCCCGCTGAGCACCGCTGCAGGCCTCACCTCCTCACGTCCCTCCCAACACAGCGCGCCGGAGGGATCGCTCCCCGCCGAGCTGGCTGGACATGCGGCCAGAATGCGGCCCTGGAAGGCAGCCGCCACCCCAGCCGCTCCCGTGGTGGCTGGCCCGGACCCAGACTCCGCCGCAGGCCGGGGTGCCGTCCGTGCGGCCCGCGAGGCCCTCGACCTGCACTTGGCCGCCCCCACCGGAGCCCAGCCGCGCCGCAGCCCCCTGTCTGCCCGTGTGTCTCTCCACAGCTCCCTCCGGAAAAAGCCCCCCCCCCGCCGTTTCGCCACGGCCGAGGGCGGGAGCGGGGGCGGGGGCCGGGGCCGCTTCTCCGGGCCTGCCGGCCACCAGGGCCGGGGTCCTGTGCTCGGCGGGCGGCGTGGGGGCAAGGGGGGGCCTTGCTGGGGCTAAGGGGCCGTGCCCACTCCATGGTGGCTCCCAGTGGCTTCGGGCCAGCTGCTGCCCGGCCGGAGGGCCGGCCCGGCCGTGGCCGGGCTGCGCCTAACTCCGCGTGGGCGGGCAGGGGGGGATGCCCAAGGGACCGCGGCCGCCGGGCCCTGAAGCCTCCGGGGCCGCGTCCCTGTGAGCGTCGAGCGGGATCTGCGGCGGGGCGCCAAGCGCCGACGGGCCTGGAGCGTCCCGCCCGCCCTGGGCTGCGAGGTGGCCCACCACTCCGCCACCCCCGGGTCCCCGAGGCCTCCTGTCGCCTGCCTGGGCGGGCGGCAGGGCCCTGCCGGAGAGGGCTGGCCGCCGGCATGGCGGTAAGGCGCAGGCGCCAGCGAAGCTGGGCCTCAAGAGGCACCGCGCGGGCCCCTCCTGCGTCTACGGCCATACCACCCTGAACGCGCCCGATCTCGTCTGATCTCGGAAGCTAAGCAGGGTCGGGCCTGGTTAGTACTTGGATGGGAGACCGCCTGGGAATACCGGGTGCTGTAGGCTTTTTGCCTCCCGCTCCGCCTTCTCCTTTAGTCGCCCGCCGCCTCCGCCCCCGCCCCCGCCCCCGCCCCCGCCGGGCACCGCTGCAGGCCCCACCTCCTCCGGCCCCTCCCACCACAGCGCGCCAGAGGGGGCGCTCTCCGCCTGCCTGGCCGGCCAGGCGGCCAGAAGGCGGCCCTGGAAGGCAGCCGCATCCCAGCCGCTCCCGGGGTGGCTGGCCTGAACCCAGACTCCGCCTCAGGCCCGGGTGCCGGCCGTGCGGCCCGCGAGCCCCTTGACCTGCACCTGGCCGCCCCCACTAGCGCCCAGCCCCGGCGCAGCCACCTATCTGCCGGTGTGTCTCTCCACAGCTCCCTCCGGAAAAAGCCCCCCCTCCGCCGTTTCGCCACGGCCGAGTGCGGGAGCGGGGTCGTGGGCCAGGACTCGTTCTCCGAACCGGCCGACCACTAGGCACCGGGAACAGTGCTCGGCAGTTGGCGTGGATGCAAGTGTGGCCTTGCTGGCTGTAATGGGCCATGCCAACACAATGGTGGCTCCCAGTGGATTCGGGGCAACTGCCGTCGGGCAGGAGGGCCGGCCCGGCCACGGCTAGGTTGTGCCTAGCACTGCGTGAGTGGACAGGGTTGGTAATGCCCGAGGGACCTAGGGCCAAGGGACATTAAGCCTCCGGGGCCACGTCCTTGTGAGCATCAAGCGGGACCTGGGGCGGAGCGCCAAGCACTTACGGGCCTGGAGGATCCCGCCTGACCTGAGCTGCGAGGTCGCCCTTGACTATGCAACCCCTGGGTCCCTGAGGCCTCCTGTCGCCAGCCTGGGCGGGCGGCAGGGCCTTGCTGAAGAGGGCTGACCGCCGAGCAGGGAGCAAGTCGCCAGCACCAGCGAAGCAAAGCCTCAAGAGGCACCCCGTGGCCCCGGCTGCCCTCTAAGGCCATACCACCCTGAACGTGCCCCATCTCGTCTGATCGCGGAAGCTAAGCAGGGTCGGGCCTGGTTAGTACTTGGATGGGAGACCGCCTGGGAATACCGGGTGCTGTAGGCTTTTTGCCTCCCGCTCCGCCTTCTCCTTTAGTCGCCCGCCGCCTCCGCCGCCGCCCCCGCCCCCGCCGAGCAGCGCTGCAGGCCCCACCTCCTCCGGCCCCTCCCACCACAGCGCGCCAGAGGGGGCGCTCCGCGCCGGCCTGGCCGGCCAGGCGGCCAGAAGGCGGCCCTGGAAGGCAGCCGCCACCCCAGCCGCTCCCGTGGTGGCTGGCCCGGACCCAGACTCCGCCGCAGGCCGGGGTGCCGTCCGTGCGGCCCACGAAGCCCTCGACCTGCACTTGGCCGCCCCCACCGGAGCCCAGCCGCGCCGCAGCCCCCTGTCTGCCCGTGTGTATCTCCACAGCTCCCTCCGGAAAAAGCCCACCCTCCGCCGTTTCGCCACGGCCGGGGGCGGGAGCGGGGGCGGGGGCTGGGACCGGTTCGCTGGGCTGGCTAGACACCAGGCGCCGGGTCCTGTGCTCGGCGGGTGGCGTGGGGGCAAGGGTGGCCTTGCTGGGGCTAAGGGGCCGTGCCGGCTCAATGGTGGCTCCCAGTGGGTTAAGGGCCGACTGCCGTCGGGCAGGAGGGCCGGCCAGGCCGTGGCTGGGCTGCGCCTAGCACTGTGTGGATTGACAGGGTGGGGAATGCACAAGGGACCGAGGGCCACAGGCCCTTAAGCCTCCGGGGCCAAGTCCTGTGAGCGTTGAGCGGCTCTGGGGCGGAGGGCCAAGCGCCTACAGGCCTGGAGGGTCCCGCCTGACCTGAGCTGCGAAGTCGCCCACAACTCCACCACCCCCGGGCCCTCGAGGCCTCCTGTCGCTTGCCTGGGCGGACGGCAGGGCCGCGCCGGAGAGGGTTGGCTGCCGGGCTGGCGGTGAGTCGCCAGCACCAGCGAAGCTAAGCCTCAAGAGGCACACCGTGGCCCCCGCTGCATTCTACGGCCACACCTCCCTGAACGCACCACACCTCGTCTGATCTCGGAAGCTAATCAGGGTCTGGCCTGTTTCGTACCTGGATGGGAGACCACATGGGAATACCGAGTGCTGTAGGCTTTTTTGCCTCCCGCTCCGCCTTGACATTTAGTGGCCCGCGGCCGAGGCCGCCTCCGCCCCCGCTGAGCACCGCTGCAGGCCTCACCTCCTCACGTCCCTCCCAACACAGCGCGCCGGAGGGATCGCTCCCCGCCGAGCTGGCTGGACATGCGGCCAGAATGCGGCCCTGGAAGGCAGCCGCCACCCCAGCCGCTCCCGTGGTGGCTGGCCCGGACCCAGACTCCGCCGCAGGCCGGGGTGCCGTCCGTGCGGCCCGCGAGGCCCTCGACCTGCACTTGGCCGCCCCCACCGGAGCCCAGCCGCGCCGCAGCCCCCTGTCTGCCCGTGTGTCTCTCCACAGCTCCCTCCGGAAAAAGCCCCCCCCTCCGCCGTTTCGCCACGGCCGGGGGCGGGAGCGGGGGCGGGGGCCGGGGCCGCTTCTCCGGGCCTGCCGGCCACCAGGGCCGGGGTCCTGTGCTCGGCGGGCGGCGTGGGGGCAAGGGGGCCCTTGCTGGGGCTAAGGGGCCGTGCCCACTCCATGGTGGCTCCCAGTGGCTTCGGGCCAGCTGCTGCCCGGCCGGAGGGCCGGCCCGGCCGTGGCCGGGCTGCGCCTAACTCCGCGTGGGCGGGCAGGGGGGGATGCCCAAGGGACCGCGGCCGCCGGGCCCTGAAGCCTCCGGGGCCGCGTCCCTGTGAGCGTCGAGCGGGATCTGCGGCGGGGCGCCAAGCGCCGACGGGCCTGGAGCGTCCCGCCCGCCCTGGGCTGCGAGGTGGCCCACCACTCCGCCACCCCCGGGTCCCCGAGGCCTCCTGTCGCCTGCCTGGGCGGGCGGCAGGGCCCTGCCGGAGAGGGCTGGCCGCCGGCATGGCGGTAAGGCGCAGGCGCCAGTGAAGCTGGGCCTCAAGAGGCACCGCGCGGGCCCCTCCTGCGTCTACGGCCATACCACCCTGAACGCGCCCGATCTCGTCTGATCTCGGAAGCTAAGCAGGGTCGGGCCTGGTTAGTACTTGGATGGGAGACCGCCTGGGAATACCGGGTGCTGTAGGCTTTTTGCCTCCCGCTCCGCCTTCTCCTTTAGTCGCCCGCCGCCTCCGCCCCCGCCCCCGCCCCCGCCCCCGCCGGGCACCGCTGCAGGCCCCACCTCCTCCGGCCCCTCCCACCACAGCGCGCCAGAGGGGGCGCTCTCCGCCTGCCTGGCCGGCCAGGCGGCCAGAAGGCGGCCCTGGAAGGCAGCCGCATCCCAGCCGCTCCCGGGGTGGCTGGCCTGAACCCAGACTCCGCCTCAGGCCCGGGTGCCGGCCGTGCGGCCCGCGAGCCCCTTGACCTGCACCTGGCCGCCCCCACTAGCGCCCAGCCCCGGCGCAGCCACCTATCTGCCGGTGTGTCTCTCCACAGCTCCCTCCGGAAAAAGCCCCCCCTCCGCCGTTTCGCCACGGCCGGGGGCGGGAGCGGGGGCGGGGGCCGGGGCCGGTGCTCCGGGCCGGCCGGCCACAAGGCGCCGGGTCCTGTGCTCGGCGGGTGGCGTGGGGGCAAGGGTGGCCTTGCTGGGGCTAAGGGGCCGTGCCGACTCAATGGTGGCTCCCAGTGGGTTAAGGGCCGACTGCCGTCGGGCAGGAGGGCCGGCCCGGGCTGCGGCTGGGCTGCGCCTAGCGCCGCGTGGGCGGGCAGAGGGGAGGCCCAAGGGACCGCGGGCCCCGGGCCCTGAAGCCTCCGGGGCCACGTCCCTGTGAGCGACGTGCGGGATCTGGGGCGGGGCGCCAAGCGCCGAACGGTTTGGTGGGTCCCGCCCGCCCTGGGCTGGGAGGTCGCCGAACCCTCCGCCACCCCCCTGGTACCCGAGGCCGCCGTTGCCCTGCCTGGGCGGGCGGCGGGGCCGTGCCGGGGCGGGCTGGCCGCCGGGCTGGCGGGGAGGCGCAAGCGCCAGCGAAGCTGGGCCTCAAGAGGCACTCCGCGGGCCCCTCTTAACGTCTACGGCCATACCACCCTGAACGCGCCGGAACTCGTCTGATCTCGGAAGCTAAGCAGGGTCGGGCCTGGTTAGTACTTGGATGGGAGACCGCCTGGGAATACCGGGTGCTGTAGGCTTCTTGCCTCCCGCTCCGCCTTCTCCTTTAGTCGCCCGCCGCCTCCGCCCCCGCCACCGCCCCCGCCGGGCAGCGCTGCAGGCCCCACCTCCTCCGGCCCCTCCCACCACAGCGCGCCAGAGGGGGCGCTCCGCGCCGGCCTGGCCGGCCAGGCGGCCAGAAGGCGGCCCTGGAAGGCAGCCGCCACCCCAGCCGCTCCCGTGGTGGCTGGCCCGGACCCAGACTCCGCCGCAGGCCGGGGTGCCGTCCGTGCGGCCCACGAAGCCCTCGACCTGCACTTGGCCGCCCCCACCGGAGCCCAGCCGCGCCGCAGCCCCCTGTCTGCCCGTGTGTCTCTCCACAGCTCCCTCCGGAAAAAGCCCACCCTTTGCCACTTCGCCACGGCCGAGAGTGGGAGCGGGGTCGTGGGCTGGGACCGGTTCGCTGGGCTGGCTAGACACCAGGCGCCAGGAACTTTGCTCGGCAGTTGGCGTGGGGGCAAGGGTGGCGTTGCTGTGTCTAAGGGGCCGTGCCGGCTCAATGGTGGCTCCCAGTGGCTTCGGGCCAACTGCCGTTGGGCAGGCGGGCCGGCCAGGCCGTGGCTGGGCTGCGCCTAGCACTGTGTGGATTGACAGGGTGGGGAATGCACAAGGGACCGAGGGCCACAGGCCCTTAAGCCTCCGGGGCCAAGTCCTGTGAGCGTTGAGCGGCTCTGGGGCGGAGGGCCAAGCGCCTACAGGCCTGGAGGGTCCCGCCTGACCTGAGCTGCGAAGTCGCCCACAACTCCACCACCCCCGGGCCCTCGAGGCCTCCTGTCGCTTGCCTGGGCGGACGGCAGGGCCGCGCCGGAGAGGGTTGGCTGCCGGGCTGGCGGTGAGTCGCCAGCACCAGCGAAGCTAAGCCTCAAGAGGCACACCGTGGCCCCCGCTGCATTCTACGGCCACACCTCCCTGAACGCACCACACCTCGTCTGATCTCGGAAGCTAATCAGGGTCTGGCCTGTTTCGTACCTGGATGGGAGACCACATGGGAATACCGAGTGCTGTAGGCTTTTTTGCCTCCCGCTCCGCCTTGACATTTAGTGGCCCGCGGCCGAGGCCGCCTCCGCCCCCGCTGAGCACCGCTGCAGGCCTCACCTCCTCACGTCCCTCCCAACACAGCGCGCCGGAGGGATCGCTCCCCGCCGAGCTGGCTGGACATGCGGCCAGAATGCGGCCCTGGAAGGCAGCCGCCACCCCAGCCGCTCCCGTGGTGGCTGGCCCGGACCCAGACTCCGCCGCAGGCCGGGGTGCCGTCCGTGCGGCCCGCGAGGCCCTCGACCTGCACTTGGCCGCCCCCACCGGAGCCCAGCCGCGCCGCAGCCCCCTGTCTGCCCGTGTGTCTCTCCACAGCTCCCTCCGGAAAAAGCCCCCCCCCCGCCGTTTCGCCACGGCCGAGGGCGGGAGCGGGGGCGGGGGCCGGGGCCGCTTCTCCGGGCCTGCCGGCCACCAGGGCCGGGGTCCTGTGCTCGGCGGGCGGCGTGGGGGCAAGGGGGGGCCTTGCTGGGGCTAAGGGGCCGTGCCCACTCCATGGTGGCTCCCAGTGGCTTCGGGCCAGCTGCTGCCCGGCCGGAGGGCCGGCCCGGCCGTGGCCGGGCTGCGCCTAACTCCGCGTGGGCGGGCAGGGGGGGATGCCCAAGGGACCGCGGCCGCCGGGCCCTGAAGCCTCCGGGGCCGCGTCCCTGTGAGCGTCGAGCGGGATCTGCGGCGGGGCGCCAAGCGCCGACGGGCCTGGAGCGTCCCGCCCGCCCTGGGCTGCGAGGTGGCCCACCACTCCGCCACCCCCGGGTCCCCGAGGCCTCCTGTCGCCTGCCTGGGCGGGCGGCAGGGCCCTGCCGGAGAGGGCTGGCCGCCGGCATGGCGGTAAGGCGCAGGCGCCAGCGAAGCTGGGCCTCAAGAGGCACCGCGCGGGCCCCTCCTGCGTCTACGGCCATACCACCCTGAACGCGCCCGATCTCGTCTGATCTCGGAAGCTAAGCAGGGTCGGGCCTGGTTAGTACTTGGATGGGAGACCGCCTGGGAATACCGGGTGCTGTAGGCTTTTTGCCTCCCGCTCCGCCTTCTCCTTTAGTCGCCCGCCGCCTCCGCCCCCGCCCCCGCCCCCGCCCCCGCCGGGCACCGCTGCAGGCCCCACCTCCTCCGGCCCCTCCCACCACAGCGCGCCAGAGGGGGCGCTCTCCGCCTGCCTGGCCGGCCAGGCGGCCAGAAGGCGGCCCTGGAAGGCAGCCGCATCCCAGCCGCTCCCGGGGTGGCTGGCCTGAACCCAGACTCCGCCTCAGGCCCGGGTGCCGGCCGTGCGGCCCGCGAGCCCCTTGACCTGCACCTGGCCGCCCCCACTAGCGCCCAGCCCCGGCGCAGCCACCTATCTGCCGGTGTGTCTCTCCACAGCTCCCTCCGGAAAAAGCCCCCCCTCCGCCGTTTCGCCACGGCCGAGTGCGGGAGCGGGGTCGTGGGCCAGGACTCGTTCTCCGAACCGGCCGACCACTAGGCACCGGGAACAGTGCTCGGCAGTTGGCGTGGATGCAAGTGTGGCCTTGCTGGCTGTAATGGGCCATGCCAACACAATGGTGGCTCCCAGTGGATTCGGGGCAACTGCCGTCGGGCAGGAGGGCCGGCCCGGCCACGGCTAGGTTGTGCCTAGCACTGCGTGAGTGGACAGGGTTGGTAATGCCCGAGGGACCTAGGGCCAAGGGACATTAAGCCTCCGGGGCCACGTCCTTGTGAGCATCAAGCGGGACCTGGGGCGGAGCGCCAAGCACTTACGGGCCTGGAGGATCCCGCCTGACCTGAGCTGCGAGGTCGCCCTTGACTATGCAACCCCTGGGTCCCTGAGGCCTCCTGTCGCCAGCCTGGGCGGGCGGCAGGGCCTTGCTGAAGAGGGCTGACCGCCGAGCAGGGAGCAAGTCGCCAGCACCAGCGAAGCAAAGCCTCAAGAGGCACCCCGTGGCCCCGGCTGCCCTCTAAGGCCATACCACCCTGAACGTGCCCCATCTCGTCTGATCGCGGAAGCTAAGCAGGGTCGGGCCTGGTTAGTACTTGGATGGGAGACCGCCTGGGAATACCGGGTGCTGTAGGCTTTTTGCCTCCCGCTCCGCCTTCTCCTTTAGTCGCCCGCCGCCTCCGCCGCCGCCCCCGCCCCCGCCGAGCAGCGCTGCAGGCCCCACCTCCTCCGGCCCCTCCCACCACAGCGCGCCAGAGGGGGCGCTCCGCGCCGGCCTGGCCGGCCAGGCGGCCAGAAGGCGGCCCTGGAAGGCAGCCGCCACCCCAGCCGCTCCCGTGGTGGCTGGCCCGGACCCAGACTCCGCCGCAGGCCGGGGTGCCGTCCGTGCGGCCCACGAAGCCCTCGACCTGCACTTGGCCGCCCCCACCGGAGCCCAGCCGCGCCGCAGCCCCCTGTCTGCCCGTGTGTATCTCCACAGCTCCCTCCGGAAAAAGCCCACCCTCCGCCGTTTCGCCACGGCCGGGGGCGGGAGCGGGGGCGGGGGCTGGGACCGGTTCGCTGGGCTGGCTAGACACCAGGCGCCGGGTCCTGTGCTCGGCGGGTGGCGTGGGGGCAAGGGTGGCCTTGCTGGGGCTAAGGGGCCGTGCCGGCTCAATGGTGGCTCCCAGTGGGTTAAGGGCCGACTGCCGTCGGGCAGGAGGGCCGGCCAGGCCGTGGCTGGGCTGCGCCTAGCACTGTGTGGATTGACAGGGTGGGGAATGCACAAGGGACCGAGGGCCACAGGCCCTTAAGCCTCCGGGGCCAAGTCCTGTGAGCGTTGAGCGGCTCTGGGGCGGAGGGCCAAGCGCCTACAGGCCTGGAGGGTCCCGCCTGACCTGAGCTGCGAAGTCGCCCACAACTCCACCACCCCCGGGCCCTCGAGGCCTCCTGTCGCTTGCCTGGGCGGACGGCAGGGCCGCGCCGGAGAGGGTTGGCTGCCGGGCTGGCGGTGAGTCGCCAGCACCAGCGAAGCTAAGCCTCAAGAGGCACACCGTGGCCCCCGCTGCATTCTACGGCCACACCTCCCTGAACGCACCACACCTCGTCTGATCTCGGAAGCTAATCAGGGTCTGGCCTGTTTCGTACCTGGATGGGAGACCACATGGGAATACCGAGTGCTGTAGGCTTTTTTGCCTCCCGCTCCGCCTTGACATTTAGTGGCCCGCGGCCGAGGCCGCCTCCGCCCCCGCTGAGCACCGCTGCAGGCCTCACCTCCTCACGTCCCTCCCAACACAGCGCGCCGGAGGGATCGCTCCCCGCCGAGCTGGCTGGACATGCGGCCAGAATGCGGCCCTGGAAGGCAGCCGCCACCCCAGCCGCTCCCGTGGTGGCTGGCCCGGACCCAGACTCCGCCGCAGGCCGGGGTGCCGTCCGTGCGGCCCGCGAGGCCCTCGACCTGCACTTGGCCGCCCCCACCGGAGCCCAGCCGCGCCGCAGCCCCCTGTCTGCCCGTGTGTCTCTCCACAGCTCCCTCCGGAAAAAGCCCCCCCCTCCGCCGTTTCGCCACGGCCGGGGGCGGGAGCGGGGGCGGGGGCCGGGGCCGCTTCTCCGGGCCTGCCGGCCACCAGGGCCGGGGTCCTGTGCTCGGCGGGCGGCGTGGGGGCAAGGGGGGGCCTTGCTGGGGCTAAGGGGCCGTGCCCACTCCATGGTGGCTCCCAGTGGCTTCGGGCCAGCTGCTGCCCGGCCGGAGGGCCGGCCCGGCCGTGGCCGGGCTGCGCCTAACTCCGCGTGGGCGGGCAGGGGGGGATGCCCAAGGGACCGCGGCCGCCGGGCCCTGAAGCCTCCGGGGCCGCGTCCCTGTGAGCGTCGAGCGGGATCTGCGGCGGGGCGCCAAGCGCCGACGGGCCTGGAGCGTCCCGCCCGCCCTGGGCTGCGAGGTGGCCCACCACTCCGCCACCCCCGGGTCCCCGAGGCCTCCTGTCGCCTGCCTGGGCGGGCGGCAGGGCCCTGCCGGAGAGGGCTGGCCGCCGGCATGGCGGTAAGGCGCAGGCGCCAGCGAAGCTGGGCCTCAAGAGGCACCGCGCGGGCCCCTCCTGCGTCTACGGCCATACCACCCTGAACGCGCCCGATCTCGTCTGATCTCGGAAGCTAAGCAGGGTCGGGCCTGGTTAGTACTTGGATGGGAGACCGCCTGGGAATACCGGGTGCTGTAGGCTTTTTGCCTCCCGCTCCGCCTTCTCCTTTAGTCGCCCGCCGCCTCCGCCCCCGCCCCCGCCCCCGCCCCCGCCGGGCACCGCTGCAGGCCCCACCTCCTCCGGCCCCTCCCACCACAGCGCGCCAGAGGGGGCGCTCTCCGCCTGCCTGGCCGGCCAGGCGGCCAGAAGGCGGCCCTGGAAGGCAGCCGCATCCCAGCCGCTCCCGGGGTGGCTGGCCTGAACCCAGACTCCGCCTCAGGCCCGGGTGCCGGCCGTGCGGCCCGCGAGCCCCTTGACCTGCACCTGGCCGCCCCCACTAGCGCCCAGCCCCGGCGCAGCCACCTATCTGCCGGTGTGTCTCTCCACAGCTCCCTCCGGAAAAAGCCCCCCCTCCGCCGTTTCGCCACGGCCGGGGGCGGGAGCGGGGGCGGGGGCCGGGGCCGGTGCTCCGGGCCGGCCGGCCACAAGGCGCCGGGTCCTGTGCTCGGCGGGTGGCGTGGGGGCAAGGGTGGCCTTGCTGGGGCTAAGGGGCCGTGCCGACTCAATGGTGGCTCCCAGTGGGTTAAGGGCCGACTGCCGTCGGGCAGGAGGGCCGGCCCGGGCTGCGGCTGGGCTGCGCCTAGCGCCGCGTGGGCGGGCAGAGGGGAGGCCCAAGGGACCGCGGGCCCCGGGCCCTGAAGCCTCCGGGGCCACGTCCCTGTGAGCGACGTGCGGGATCTGGGGCGGGGCGCCAAGCGCCGAACGGTTTGGTGGGTCCCGCCCGCCCTGGGCTGGGAGGTCGCCGAACCCTCCGCCACCCCCCTGGTACCCGAGGCCGCCGTTGCCCTGCCTGGGCGGGCGGCGGGGCCGTGCCGGGGCGGGCTGGCCGCCGGGCTGGCGGGGAGGCGCAAGCGCCAGCGAAGCTGGGCCTCAAGAGGCACTCCGCGGGCCCCTCTTAACGTCTACGGCCATACCACCCTGAACGCGCCGGAACTCGTCTGATCTCGGAAGCTAAGCAGGGTCGGGCCTGGTTAGTACTTGGATGGGAGACCGCCTGGGAATACCGGGTGCTGTAGGCTTCTTGCCTCCCGCTCCGCCTTCTCCTTTAGTCGCCCGCCGCCTCCGCCCCCGCCCCCGCCCCCGCCGGGCAGCGCTGCAGGCCCCACCTCCTCCGGCCCCTCCCACCACAGCGCGCCAGAGGGGGCGCTCCGCGCCGGCCTGGCCGGCCAGGCGGCCAGAAGGCGGCCCTGGAAGGCAGCCGCCACCCCAGCCGCTCCCGTGGTGGCTGGCCCGGACCCAGACTCCGCCGCAGGCCGGGGTGCCGTCCGTGCGGCCCACGAAGCCCTCGACCTGCACTTGGCCGCCCCCACCGGAGCCCAGCCGCGCCGCAGCCCCCTGTCTGCCCGTGTGTCTCTCCACAGCTCCCTCCGGAAAAAGCCCACCCTTTGCCACTTCGCCACGGCCGAGAGTGGGAGTGGGGTCGTGGGCTGGGACCGGTTCGCTGGGCTGGCTAGACACCAGGCGCCGGGAACTTTGCTCGGCAGTTGGCGTGGGGGCAAGGGTGGCGTTGCTGTGTCTAAGGGGCCGTGCCGGCTCAATGGTGGCTCCCAGTGGCTTCGGGCCGACTGCCGTTGGGCAGGCGGGCCGGCCAGGCCGTGGCTGGGCTGCGCCTAGCACTGTGTGGATTGACAGGGTGGGGAATGCACAAGGGACCGAGGGCCACAGGCCCTTAAGCCTCCGGGGCCAAGTCCTGTGAGCGTTGAGCGGCTCTGGGGCGGAGGGCCAAGCGCCTACAGGCCTGGAGGGTCCCGCCTGACCTGAGCTGCGAAGTCGCCCACAACTCCACCACCCCCGGGCCCTCGAGGCCTCCTGTCGCTTGCCTGGGCGGACGGCAGGGCCGCGCCGGAGAGGGTTGGCTGCCGGGCTGGCGGTGAGTCGCCAGCACCAGCGAAGCTAAGCCTCAAGAGGCACACCGTGGCCCCCGCTGCATTCTACGGCCACACCTCCCTGAACGCACCACACCTCGTCTGATCTCGGAAGCTAATCAGGGTCTGGCCTGTTTCGTACCTGGATGGGAGACCACATGGGAATACCGAGTGCTGTAGGCTTTTTTGCCTCCCGCTCCGCCTTGACATTTAGTGGCCCGCGGCCGAGGCCGCCTCCGCCCCCGCTGAGCACCGCTGCAGGCCTCACCTCCTCACGTCCCTCCCAACACAGCGCGCCGGAGGGATCGCTCCCCGCCGAGCTGGCTGGACATGCGGCCAGAATGCGGCCCTGGAAGGCAGCCGCCACCCCAGCCGCTCCCGTGGTGGCTGGCCCGGACCCAGACTCCGCCGCAGGCCGGGGTGCCGTCCGTGCGGCCCGCGAGGCCCTCGACCTGCACTTGGCCGCCCCCACCGGAGCCCAGCCGCGCCGCAGCCCCCTGTCTGCCCGTGTGTCTCTCCACAGCTCCCTCCGGAAAAAGCCCCCCCCCCGCCGTTTCGCCACGGCCGAGGGCGGGAGCGGGGGCGGGGGCCGGGGCCGCTTCTCCGGGCCTGCCGGCCACCAGGGCCGGGGTCCTGTGCTCGGCGGGCGGCGTGGGGGCAAGGGGGGGCCTTGCTGGGGCTAAGGGGCCGTGCCCACTCCATGGTGGCTCCCAGTGGCTTCGGGCCAGCTGCTGCCCGGCCGGAGGGCCGGCCCGGCCGTGGCCGGGCTGCGCCTAACTCCGCGTGGGCGGGCAGGGGGGGATGCCCAAGGGACCGCGGCCGCCGGGCCCTGAAGCCTCCGGGGCCGCGTCCCTGTGAGCGTCGAGCGGGATCTGCGGCGGGGCGCCAAGCGCCGACGGGCCTGGAGCGTCCCGCCCGCCCTGGGCTGCGAGGTGGCCCACCACTCCGCCACCCCCGGGTCCCCGAGGCCTCCTGTCGCCTGCCTGGGCGGGCGGCAGGGCCCTGCCGGAGAGGGCTGGCCGCCGGCATGGCGGTAAGGCGCAGGCGCCAGCGAAGCTGGGCCTCAAGAGGCACCGCGCGGGCCCCTCCTGCGTCTACGGCCATACCACCCTGAACGCGCCCGATCTCGTCTGATCTCGGAAGCTAAGCAGGGTCGGGCCTGGTTAGTACTTGGATGGGAGACCGCCTGGGAATACCGGGTGCTGTAGGCTTTTTGCCTCCCGCTCCGCCTTCTCCTTTAGTCGCCCGCCGCCTCCGCCCCCGCCCCCGCCCCCGCCCCCGCCGGGCACCGCTGCAGGCCCCACCTCCTCCGGCCCCTCCCACCACAGCGCGCCAGAGGGGGCGCTCTCCGCCTGCCTGGCCGGCCAGGCGGCCAGAAGGCGGCCCTGGAAGGCAGCCGCATCCCAGCCGCTCCCGGGGTGGCTGGCCTGAACCCAGACTCCGCCTCAGGCCCGGGTGCCGGCCGTGCGGCCCGCGAGCCCCTTGACCTGCACCTGGCCGCCCCCACTAGCGCCCAGCCCCGGCGCAGCCACCTATCTGCCGGTGTGTCTCTCCACAGCTCCCTCCGGAAAAAGCCCCCCCTCCGCCGTTTCGCCACGGCCGAGTGCGGGAGCGGGGTCGTGGGCCAGGACTCGTTCTCCGAACCGGCCGACCACTAGGCACCGGGAACAGTGCTCGGCAGTTGGCGTGGATGCAAGTGTGGCCTTGCTGGCTGTAATGGGCCATGCCAACACAATGGTGGCTCCCAGTGGATTCGGGGCAACTGCCGTCGGGCAGGAGGGCCGGCCCGGCCACGGCTAGGTTGTGCCTAGCACTGCGTGAGTGGACAGGGTTGGTAATGCCCGAGGGACCTAGGGCCAAGGGACATTAAGCCTCCGGGGCCACGTCCTTGTGAGCATCAAGCGGGACCTGGGGCGGAGCGCCAAGCACTTACGGGCCTGGAGGATCCCGCCTGACCTGAGCTGCGAGGTCGCCCTTGACTATGCAACCCCTGGGTCCCTGAGGCCTCCTGTCGCCAGCCTGGGCGGGCGGCAGGGCCTTGCTGAAGAGGGCTGACCGCCGAGCAGGGAGCAAGTCGCCAGCACCAGCGAAGCAAAGCCTCAAGAGGCACCCCGTGGCCCCGGCTGCCCTCTAAGGCCATACCACCCTGAACGTGCCCCATCTCGTCTGATCGCGGAAGCTAAGCAGGGTCGGGCCTGGTTAGTACTTGGATGGGAGACCGCCTGGGAATACCGGGTGCTGTAGGCTTTTTGCCTCCCGCTCCGCCTTCTCCTTTAGTCGCCCGCCGCCTCCGCCGCCGCCCCCGCCCCCGCCGAGCAGCGCTGCAGGCCCCACCTCCTCCGGCCCCTCCCACCACAGCGCGCCAGAGGGGGCGCTCCGCGCCGGCCTGGCCGGCCAGGCGGCCAGAAGGCGGCCCTGGAAGGCAGCCGCCACCCCAGCCGCTCCCGTGGTGGCTGGCCCGGACCCAGACTCCGCCGCAGGCCGGGGTGCCGTCCGTGCGGCCCACGAAGCCCTCGACCTGCACTTGGCCGCCCCCACCGGAGCCCAGCCGCGCCGCAGCCCCCTGTCTGCCCGTGTGTATCTCCACAGCTCCCTCCGGAAAAAGCCCACCCTCCGCCGTTTCGCCACGGCCGGGGGCGGGAGCGGGGGCGGGGGCTGGGACCGGTTCGCTGGGCTGGCTAGACACCAGGCGCCGGGTCCTGTGCTCGGCGGGTGGCGTGGGGGCAAGGGTGGCCTTGCTGGGGCTAAGGGGCCGTGCCGGCTCAATGGTGGCTCCCAGTGGGTTAAGGGCCGACTGCCGTCGGGCAGGAGGGCCGGCCAGGCCGTGGCTGGGCTGCGCCTAGCACTGTGTGGATTGACAGGGTGGGGAATGCACAAGGGACCGAGGGCCACAGGCCCTTAAGCCTCCGGGGCCAAGTCCTGTGAGCGTTGAGCGGCTCTGGGGCGGAGGGCCAAGCGCCTACAGGCCTGGAGGGTCCCGCCTGACCTGAGCTGCGAAGTCGCCCACAACTCCACCACCCCCGGGCCCTCGAGGCCTCCTGTCGCTTGCCTGGGCGGACGGCAGGGCCGCGCCGGAGAGGGTTGGCTGCCGGGCTGGCGGTGAGTCGCCAGCACCAGCGAAGCTAAGCCTCAAGAGGCACACCGTGGCCCCCGCTGCATTCTACGGCCACACCTCCCTGAACGCACCACACCTCGTCTGATCTCGGAAGCTAATCAGGGTCTGGCCTGTTTCGTACCTGGATGGGAGACCACATGGGAATACCGAGTGCTGTAGGCTTTTTTGCCTCCCGCTCCGCCTTGACATTTAGTGGCCCGCGGCCGAGGCCGCCTCCGCCCCCGCTGAGCACCGCTGCAGGCCTCACCTCCTCACGTCCCTCCCAACACAGCGCGCCGGAGGGATCGCTCCCCGCCGAGCTGGCTGGACATGCGGCCAGAATGCGGCCCTGGAAGGCAGCCGCCACCCCAGCCGCTCCCGTGGTGGCTGGCCCGGACCCAGACTCCGCCGCAGGCCGGGGTGCCGTCCGTGCGGCCCGCGAGGCCCTCGACCTGCACTTGGCCGCCCCCACCGGAGCCCAGCCGCGCCGCAGCCCCCTGTCTGCCCGTGTGTCTCTCCACAGCTCCCTCCGGAAAAAGCCCCCCCCTCCGCCGTTTCGCCACGGCCGGGGGCGGGAGCGGGGGCGGGGGCCGGGGCCGCTTCTCCGGGCCTGCCGGCCACCAGGGCCGGGGTCCTGTGCTCGGCGGGCGGCGTGGGGGCAAGGGGGCCCTTGCTGGGGCTAAGGGGCCGTGCCCACTCCATGGTGGCTCCCAGTGGCTTCGGGCCAGCTGCTGCCCGGCCGGAGGGCCGGCCCGGCCGTGGCCGGGCTGCGCCTAACTCCGCGTGGGCGGGCAGGGGGGGATGCCCAAGGGACCGCGGCCGCCGGGCCCTGAAGCCTCCGGGGCCGCGTCCCTGTGAGCGTCGAGCGGGATCTGCGGCGGGGCGCCAAGCGCCGACGGGCCTGGAGCGTCCCGCCCGCCCTGGGCTGCGAGGTGGCCCACCACTCCGCCACCCCCGGGTCCCCGAGGCCTCCTGTCGCCTGCCTGGGCGGGCGGCAGGGCCCTGCCGGAGAGGGCTGGCCGCCGGCATGGCGGTAAGGCGCAGGCGCCAGCGAAGCTGGGCCTCAAGAGGCACCGCGCGGGCCCCTCCTGCGTCTACGGCCATACCACCCTGAACGCGCCCGATCTCGTCTGATCTCGGAAGCTAAGCAGGGTCGGGCCTGGTTAGTACTTGGATGGGAGACCGCCTGGGAATACCGGGTGCTGTAGGCTTTTTGCCTCCCGCTCCGCCTTCTCCTTTAGTCGCCCGCCGCCTCCGCCCCCGCCCCCGCCCCCGCCCCCGCCGGGCACCGCTGCAGGCCCCACCTCCTCCGGCCCCTCCCACCACAGCGCGCCAGAGGGGGCGCTCTCCGCCTGCCTGGCCGGCCAGGCGGCCAGAAGGCGGCCCTGGAAGGCAGCCGCATCCCAGCCGCTCCCGGGGTGGCTGGCCTGAACCCAGACTCCGCCTCAGGCCCGGGTGCCGGCCGTGCGGCCCGCGAGCCCCTTGACCTGCACCTGGCCGCCCCCACTAGCGCCCAGCCCCGGCGCAGCCACCTATCTGCCGGTGTGTCTCTCCACAGCTCCCTCCGGAAAAAGCCCCCCCTCCGCCGTTTCGCCACGGCCGGGGGCGGGAGCGGGGGCGGGGGCCGGGGCCGGTGCTCCGGGCCGGCCGGCCACAAGGCGCCGGGTCCTGTGCTCGGCGGGTGGCGTGGGGGCAAGGGTGGCCTTGCTGGGGCTAAGGGGCCGTGCCGACTCAATGGTGGCTCCCAGTGGGTTAAGGGCCGACTGCCGTCGGGCAGGAGGGCCGGCCCGGGCTGCGGCTGGGCTGCGCCTAGCGCCGCGTGGGCGGGCAGAGGGGAGGCCCAAGGGACCGCGGGCCCCGGGCCCTGAAGCCTCCGGGGCCACGTCCCTGTGAGCGACGTGCGGGATCTGGGGCGGGGCGCCAAGCGCCGAACGGTTTGGTGGGTCCCGCCCGCCCTGGGCTGGGAGGTCGCCGAACCCTCCGCCACCCCCCTGGTACCCGAGGCCGCCGTTGCCCTGCCTGGGCGGGCGGCGGGGCCGTGCCGGGGCGGGCTGGCCGCCGGGCTGGCGGGGAGGCGCAAGCGCCAGCGAAGCTGGGCCTCAAGAGGCACTCCGCGGGCCCCTCTTAACGTCTACGGCCATACCACCCTGAACGCGCCGGAACTCGTCTGATCTCGGAAGCTAAGCAGGGTCGGGCCTGGTTAGTACTTGGATGGGAGACCGCCTGGGAATACCGGGTGCTGTAGGCTTCTTGCCTCCCGCTCCGCCTTCTCCTTTAGTCGCCCGCCGCCTCCGCCCCCGCCCCCGCCCCCGCCGGGCAGCGCTGCAGGCCCCACCTCCTCCGGCCCCTCCCACCACAGCGCGCCAGAGGGGGCGCTCCGCGCCGGCCTGGCCGGCCAGGCGGCCAGAAGGCGGCCCTGGAAGGCAGCCGCCACCCCAGCCGCTCCCGTGGTGGCTGGCCCGGACCCAGACTCCGCCGCAGGCCGGGGTGCCGTCCGTGCGGCCCACGAAGCCCTCGACCTGCACTTGGCCGCCCCCACCGGAGCCCAGCCGCGCCGCAGCCCCCTGTCTGCCCGTGTGTCTCTCCACAGCTCCCTCCGGAAAAAGCCCACCCTTTGCCACTTCGCCACGGCCGAGAGTGGGAGTGGGGTCGTGGGCTGGGACCGGTTCGCTGGGCTGGCTAGACACCAGGCGCCGGGAACTTTGCTCGGCAGTTGGCGTGGGGGCAAGGGTGGCGTTGCTGTGTCTAAGGGGCCGTGCCGGCTCAATGGTGGCTCCCAGTGGCTTCGGGCCGACTGCCGTTGGGCAGGCGGGCCGGCCAGGCCGTGGCTGGGCTGCGCCTAGCACTGTGTGGATTGACAGGGTGGGGAATGCACAAGGGACCGAGGGCCACAGGCCCTTAAGCCTCCGGGGCCAAGTCCTGTGAGCGTTGAGCGGCTCTGGGGCGGAGGGCCAAGCGCCTACAGGCCTGGAGGGTCCCGCCTGACCTGAGCTGCGAAGTCGCCCACAACTCCACCACCCCCGGGCCCTCGAGGCCTCCTGTCGCTTGCCTGGGCGGACGGCAGGGCCGCGCCGGAGAGGGTTGGCTGCCGGGCTGGCGGTGAGTCGCCAGCACCAGCGAAGCTAAGCCTCAAGAGGCACACCGTGGCCCCCGCTGCATTCTACGGCCACACCTCCCTGAACGCACCACACCTCGTCTGATCTCGGAAGCTAATCAGGGTCTGGCCTGTTTCGTACCTGGATGGGAGACCACATGGGAATACCGAGTGCTGTAGGCTTTTTTGCCTCCCGCTCCGCCTTGACATTTAGTGGCCCGCGGCCGAGGCCGCCTCCGCCCCCGCTGAGCACCGCTGCAGGCCTCACCTCCTCACGTCCCTCCCAACACAGCGCGCCGGAGGGGGCGCTCCCCACCAGCCTGGCTGGACATGTGGCCAGAAGGCGGCCCTGGAAGGCAGCCGCACCCCAGCCGCTCCCGGGGTGGATGACCCGGACCCAGACTCCGCCGCAGGCCCGGGTGCCGGCCGTGAGGCCCGCGAGTCCCTCGTCCCGCACCAGGCCACCACCACGAGTGCCCATCCGTGCCGCAGACACCTGTCTGCCCGTGTGTCTCTCCACAGCTCCCTCCAGAAAAAGCCCACCCTTTGCCGTTTCGCCACGGCCGAGTGCGGGAGCGGGGTCGTGGGCCAGGACTCGTTCTCCGAACCGGCCGACCACTAGGCACCGGGAACAGTGCTCGGCAGTTGGCGTGGATGCAAGTGTGGCCTTGCTGGCTGTAATGGGCCATGCCAACACAATGGTGGCTCCCAGTGGATTCGGGGCAACTGCCGTCGGGCAGGAGGGCCGGCCCGGCCACGGCTAGGTTGTGCCTAGCACTGCGTGAGTGGACAGGGTTGGTAATGCCCGAGGGACCTAGGGCCAAGGGACATTAAGCCTCCGGGGCCACGTCCTTGTGAGCATCAAGCGGGACCTGGGGCGGAGCGCCAAGCACCTACGGGCCTGGAGGATCCCGCCTGACCTGAGCTGCGAGGTCGCCCTTGACTATGCAACCCCTGGGTCCCTGAGGCCTCCTGTCGCCAGCCTGGGCGGGCGGCAGGGCCTTGCTGAAGAGGGCTGACCGCCGAGCAGGGAGCAAGTCGCCAGCACCAGCGAAGCAAAGCCTCAAGAGGCACACCGTGGCCCCGGCTGCCCTCTAAGGCCATACCACCCTGAACGTGCCCCATCTCGTCTGATCGCGGAAGCTAAGCAGGGTCGGGCCTGGTTAGTACTTGGATGGGAGACCGCCTGGGAATACCGGGTGCTGTAGGCTTTTTGCCTCCCGCTCCGCCTTCTCCTTTAGTCGCCCGCCGCCTCCGCCGCCGCCCCCGCCCCCGCCGAGCAGCGCTGCAGGCCCCACCTCCTCCGGCCCCTCCCACCACAGCGCGCCAGAGGGGGCGCTCCGCGCCGGCCTGGCCGGCCAGGCGGCCAGAAGGCGGCCCTGGAAGGCAGCCGCCACCCCAGCCGCTCCCGTGGTGGCTGGCCCGGACCCAGACTCCGCCGCAGGCCGGGGTGCCGTCCGTGCGGCCCACGAAGCCCTCGACCTGCACTTGGCCGCCCCCACCGGAGCCCAGCCGCGCCGCAGCCCCCTGTCTGCCCGTGTGTATCTCCACAGCTCCCTCCGGAAAAAGCCCACCCTCCGCCGTTTCGCCACGGCCGGGGGCGGGAGCGGGGGCGGGGGCTGGGACCGGTTCGCTGGGCTGGCTAGACACCAGGCGCCGGGTCCTGTGCTCGGCGGGTGGCGTGGGGGCAAGGGTGGCCTTGCTGGGGCTAAGGGGCCGTGCCGGCTCAATGGTGGCTCCCAGTGGGTTAAGGGCCGACTGCCGTCGGGCAGGAGGGCCGGCCAGGCCGTGGCTGGGCTGCGCCTAGCACTGTGTGGATTGACAGGGTGGGGAATGCACAAGGGACCGAGGGCCACAGGCCCTTAAGCCTCCGGGGCCAAGTCCTGTGAGCGTTGAGCGGCTCTGGGGCGGAGGGCCAAGCGCCTACAGGCCTGGAGGGTCCCGCCTGACCTGAGCTGCGAAGTCGCCCACAACTCCACCACCCCCGGGCCCTCGAGGCCTCCTGTCGCTTGCCTGGGCGGACGGCAGGGCCGCGCCGGAGAGGGTTGGCTGCCGGGCTGGCGGTGAGTCGCCAGCACCAGCGAAGCTAAGCCTCAAGAGGCACACCGTGGCCCCCGCTGCATTCTACGGCCACACCTCCCTGAACGCACCACACCTCGTCTGATCTCGGAAGCTAATCAGGGTCTGGCCTGTTTCGTACCTGGATGGGAGACCACATGGGAATACCGAGTGCTGTAGGCTTTTTTGCCTCCCGCTCCGCCTTGACATTTAGTGGCCCGCGGCCGAGGCCGCCTCCGCCCCCGCTGAGCACCGCTGCAGGCCTCACCTCCTCACGTCCCTCCCAACACAGCGCGCCGGAGGGATCGCTCCCCGCCGAGCTGGCTGGACATGCGGCCAGAATGCGGCCCTGGAAGGCAGCCGCCACCCCAGCTGCTCCCGTGGTGGCTGGCCCGGACCCAGACTCCGCCGCAGGCCGGGGTGCCGTCCGTGCGGCCCGCGAGGACCTCGACCTGCACTTGGCCGCCCCCACCGGAGCCCAGCCGCGCCGCAGCCCCCTGTCTGCCCGTGTGTCTCTCCACAGCTCCCTCCGGAAAAAGCCCCCCCCTCCGCCGTTTCGCCACGGCCGGGGGCGGGAGCGGGGGCGGGGGCCGGGGCCGCTTCTCCGGGCCTGCCGGCCACCAGGGCCGGGGTCCTGTGCTCGGCGGGCGGCGTGGGGGCAAGGGGGGGCCTTGCTGGGGCTAAGGGGCCGTGCCCACTCCATGGTGGCTCCCAGTGGCTTCGGGCCAGCTGCTGCCCGGCCGGAGGGCCGGCCCGGCCGTGGCCGGGCTGCGCCTAACTCCGCATGGGCGGGCAGGGGGGGATGCCCAAGGGACCGCGGCCGCCGGGCCCTGAAGCCTCCGGGGCCGCGTCCCTGTGAGCGTCGAGCGGGATCTGCGGCGGGGCGCCAAGCGCCGACGGGCCTGGAGCGTCCCGCCCGCCCTGGGCTGCGAGGTGGCCCACCACTCCGCCACCCCCGGGTCCCCGAGGCCTCCTGTCGCCTGCCTGGGCGGGCGGCAGGGCCCTGCCGGAGAGGGCTGGCCGCCGGCATGGCGGTAAGGCGCAGGCGCCAGCGAAGCTGGGCCTCAAGAGGCACCGCGCGGGCCCCTCCTGCGTCTACGGCCATACCACCCTGAACGCGCCCGATCTCGTCTGATCTCGGAAGCTAAGCAGGGTCGGGCCTGGTTAGTACTTGGATGGGAGACCGCCTGGGAATACCGGGTGCTGTAGGCTTTTTGCCTCCCGCTCCGCCTTCTCCTTTAGTCGCCCGCCGCCTCCGCCCCCGCCCCCGCCCCCGCCCCCGCCGGGCACCGCTGCAGGCCCCACCTCCTCCGGCCCCTCCCACCACAGCGCGCCAGAGGGGGCGCTCTCCGCCTGCCTGGCCGGCCAGGCGGCCAGAAGGCGGCCCTGGAAGGCAGCCGCATCCCAGCCGCTCCCGGGGTGGCTGGCCTGAACCCAGACTCCGCCTCAGGCCCGGGTGCCGGCCGTGCGGCCCGCGAGCCCCTTGACCTGCACCTGGCCGCCCCCACTAGCGCCCAGCCCCGGCGCAGCCACCTATCTGCCGGTGTGTCTCTCCACAGCTCCCTCCGGAAAAAGCCCCCCCTCCGCCGTTTCGCCACGGCCGGGGGCGGGAGCGGGGGCGGGGGCCGGGGCCGGTGCTCCGGGCCGGCCGGCCACAAGGCGCCGGGTCCTGTGCTCGGCGGGTGGCGTGGGGGCAAGGGTGGCCTTGCTGGGGCTAAGGGGCCGTGCCGACTCAATGGTGGCTCCCAGTGGGTTAAGGGCCGACTGCCGTCGGGCAGGAGGGCCGGCCCGGGCTGCGGCTGGGCTGCGCCTAGCGCCGCGTGGGCGGGCAGAGGGGAGGCCCAAGGGACCGCGGGCCCCGGGCCCTGAAGCCTCCGGGGCCACGTCCCTGTGAGCGACGTGCGGGATCTGGGGCGGGGCGCCAAGCGCCGAACGGTTTGGTGGGTCCCGCCCGCCCTGGGCTGGGAGGTCGCCGAACCCTCCGCCACCCCCCTGGTACCCGAGGCCGCCGTTGCCCTGCCTGGGCGGGCGGCGGGGCCCTGCCGGGGCGGGCTGGCCGCCGGGCTGGCGGGGAGGCGCAAGCGCCAGCGAAGCTGGGCCTCAAGAGGCACTCCGCGGGCCCCTCTTAACGTCTACGGCCATACCACCTTGAACGCGCCAGAACTCGTCTGATCTCAGAAGCTAAGCAGGGTCGGGCCTGGTTAGTACTTGGATGGGAGACCGCCTGGGAATACCGGGTGCTGTAGGCTTCTTGCCTCCCGCTCCGCCTTCTCCTTTAGTCGCCCGCCGCCTCCGCCCCCGCCCCCGCCCCTGCCGGGCAGCGCTGCAGGCCCCACCTCCTCCGGCCCCTCCCACCACAGCGCGCCAGAGGGGGCGCTCCGCGCCGGCCTGGCCGGCCAGGCGGCCAGAAGGCGGCCCTGGAAGGCAGCCGCCACCCCAGCCGCTCCCGTGGTGGCTGGCCCGGACCCAGACTCCGCCGCAGGCCGGGGTGCCGTCCGTGCGGCCCACGAAGCCCTCGACCTGCACTTGGCCGCCCCCACCGGAGCCCAGCCGCGCCGCAGCCCCCTGTCTGCCCGTGTGTCTCTCCACAGCTCCCTCTGGAAAAAGCCCACCCTTTGCCACTTCGCCACGGCGAGAGTGGGAGCGGGGTTGTGGGCTGGGACCGGTTCGCTGGGCTGGCTAGACACCAGGCGCCGGGAACTTTGCTCGGCAGTTGGCGTGGGGGCAAGGGTGGCGTTGCTGTGTCTAAGGGGCCGTGCCGGCTCAATGGTGGCTCCCAGTGGCTTCGGGCCAACTGCCGTTGGGCAGGCGGGCCGGCCAGGCCGTGGCTGGGCTGCGCCTAGCACTGTGTGGATTGACAGGGTGGGGAATGCACAAGGGACCGAGGGCCACAGGCCCTTAAGCCTCCGGGGCCAAGTCCTGTGAGCGTTGAGCGGCTCTGGGGCGGAGGGCCAAGCGCCTACAGGCCTGGAGGGTCCCGCCTGACCTGAGCTGCGAAGTCGCCCACAACTCCACCACCCCCGGGCCCTCGAGGCCTCCTGTCGCTTGCCTGGGCGGACGGCAGGGCCGCGCCGGAGAGGGTTGGCTGCCGGGCTGGCGGTGAGTCGCCAGCACCAGCGAAGCTAAGCCTCAAGAGGCACACCGTGGCCCCCGCTGCATTCTACGGCCACACCTCCCTGAACGCACCACACCTCGTCTGATCTCGGAAGCTAATCAGGGTCTGGCCTGTTTCGTACCTGGATGGGAGACCACATGGGAATACCGAGTGCTGTAGGCTTTTTTGCCTCCCGCTCCGCCTTGACATTTAGTGGCCCGCGGCCGAGGCCGCCTCCGCCCCCGCTGAGCACCGCTGCAGGCCTCACCTCCTCACGTCCCTCCCAACACAGCGCGCCGGAGGGATCGCTCCCCGCCGAGCTGGCTGGACATGCGGCCAGAATGCGGCCCTGGAAGGCAGCCGCCACCCCAGCCGCTCCCGTGGTGGCTGGCCCGGACCCAGACTCCGCCGCAGGCCGGGGTGCCATCCGTGCGGCCCGCGAGGCCCTCGACCTGCACTTGGCCGCCCCCACCGGAGCCCAGCAGCGCCGCAGCCCCCTGTCTGCCCGTGTGTCTCTCCACAGCTCCCTCCGGAAAAAGCCCCCCCCTCCGCCGTTTCGCCACGGCCGGGGGTGGGAGCGGGGGCGGGGGCCGGGGCCGCTTCTCCGGGCCTGCCGGCCACCAGGGCCGGGGTCCTGTGCTCGGCGGGCGGCGTGGGGGCAAGGGGGGGCCTTGCTGGGGCTAAGGGGCCGTGCCCACTCCATGGTGGCTCCCAGTGGCTTCGGGCCAGGTGCTGCCCGGCCGGAGGGCCGGCCCGGCCGTGGCCGGGCTGCGCCTAACTCCGCGTGGGCGGGCAGGGGGGGATGCCCAAGGGACCGCGGCCGCCGGGCCCTGAAGCCTCCGGGGCCGCGTCCCTGTGAGCGTCGAGCGGGATCTGCGGCGGGGCGCCAAGCGCCGACGGGCCTGGAGCATCCCGCCCGCCCTGGGCTGCGAGGTGGCCCACCACTCCGCCACCCCCGGGTCCCCGAGGCCTCCTGTCGCCTGCCTGGGCGGGCGGCAGGGCCCTGCCGGAGAGGGCTGGCCGCCGGCATGGCGGTAAGGCGCAGGCGCCAGCGAAGCTGGGCCTCAAGAGGCACCGCGCGGGCCCCTCCTGCGTCTACGGCCATACCACCCTGAACGCGCCCGATCTCGTCTGATCTCGGAAGCTAAGCAGGGTCGGGCCTGGTTAGTACTTGGATGGGAGACCGCCTGGGAATACCGGGTGCTGTAGGCTTTTTGCCTCCCGCTCCGCCTTCTCCTTTAGTCGCCCGCCGCCTCCGCCCCCGCCCCCGCCCCCGCCCCCGCCGGGCACCGCTGCAGGCCCCACCTCCTCCGGCCCCTCCCACCACAGCGCGCCAGAGGGGGCGCTCTCCGCCTGCCTGGCCGGCCAGGCGGCCAGAAGGCGGCCCTGGAAGGCAGCCGCATCCCAGCCGCTCCCGGGGTGGCTGGCCTGAACCCAGACTCCGCCTCAGGCCCGGGTGCCGGCCGTGCGGCCCGCGAGCCCCTTGACCTGCACCTGGCCGCCCCCACTAGCGCCCAGCCCCGGCGCAGCCACCTATCTGCCGGTGTGTCTCTCCACAGCTCCCTCCGGAAAAAGCCCCCCCTCCGCCGTTTCGCCACGGCCGGGGGCGGGAGCGGGGGCGGGGGCCGGGGCCGGTGCTCCGGGCCGGCCGGCCACAAGGCGCCGGGTCCTGTGCTCGGCGGGTGGCGTGGGGGCAAGGGTGGCCTTGCTGGGGCTAAGGGGCCGTGCCGACTCAATGGTGGCTCCCAGTGGGTTAAGGGCCGACTGCCGTCGGGCAGGAGGGCCGGCCCGGGCTGCGGCTGGGCTGCGCCTAGCGCCGCGTGGGCGGGCAGAGGGGAGGCCCAAGGGACCGCGGGCCCCGGGCCCTGAAGCCTCCGGGGCCACGTCCCTGTGAGCGACGTGCGGGATCTGGGGCGGGGCGCCAAGCGCCGAACGGTTTGGTGGGTCCCGCCCGCCCTGGGCTGGGAGGTCGCCGAACCCTCCGCCACCCCCCTGGTACCCGAGGCCGCCGTTGCCCTGCCTGGGCGGGCGGCGGGGCCCTGCCGGGGCGGGCTGGCCGCCGGGCTGGCGGGGAGGCGCAAGCGCCAGCGAAGCTGGGCCTCAAGAGGCACTCCGCGGGCCCCTCTTAACGTCTACGGCCATACCACCCTGAACGCGCCCGAACTCGTCTGATCTCGGAAGCTAAGCAGGGTCGGGCCTGGTTAGTACTTGGATGGGAGACCGCCTGGGAATACCGGGTGCTGTAGGCTTCTTGCCTCCCGCTCCGCCTTCTCCTTTAGTCGCCCGCCGCCTCCGCCCCCGCCCCCGCCCCCGCCGGGCAGCGCTGCAGGCCCCACCTCCTCCGGCCCCTCCCACCACAGCGCGCCAGAGGGGGCGCTCCGCGCCGGCCTGGCCGGCCAGGCGGCCAGAAGGCGGCCCTGGAAGGCAGCCGCCACCCCAGCCGCTCCCGTGGTGGCTGGCCCGGACCCAGACTCCGCCGCAGGCCGGGGTGCCGTCCGTGCGGCCCACGAAGCCCTCGACCTGCACTTGGCCGCCCCCACCGGAGCCCAGCCGCGCCGCAGCCCCCTGTCTGCCCGTGTGTCTCTCCACAGCTCCCTCCGGAAAAAGCCCACCCTTTGCCACTTCGCCACGGCCGAGAGTGGGAGCGGGGTCGTGGGCTGGGACCGGTTCGCTGGGCTGGCTAGACACCAGGCGCCGGGAACTTTGCTCGGCAGTTGGCGTGGGGGCAAGGGTGGCGTTGCTGTGTCTAAGGGGCCGTGCCGGCTCAATGGTGGCTCCCAGTGGCTTCGGGCCGACTGCCGTTGGGCAGGCGGGCCGGCCAGGCCGTGGCTGGGCTGCGCCTAGCACTGTGTGGATTGACAGGGTGGGGAATGCACAAGGGACCGAGGGCCACAGGCCCTTAAGCCTCCGGGGCCAAGTCCTGTGAGCGTTGAGCGGCTCTGGGGCGGAGGGCCAAGCGCCTACAGGCCTGGAGGGTCCCGCCTGACCTGAGCTGCGAAGTCGCCCACAACTCCACCACCCCCGGGCCCTCGAGGCCTCCTGTCGCTTGCCTGGGCGGACGGCAGGGCCGCGCCGGAGAGGGTTGGCTGCCGGGCTGGCGGTGAGTCGCCAGCACCAGCGAAGCTAAGCCTCAAGAGGCACACCGTGGCCCCCGCTGCATTCTACGGCCACACCTCCCTGAACGCACCACACCTCGTCTGATCTCGGAAGCTAATCAGGGTCTGGCCTGTTTCGTACCTGGATGGGAGACCACATGGGAATACCGAGTGCTGTAGGCTTTTTTGCCTCCCGCTCCGCCTTGACATTTAGTGGCCCGCGGCCGAGGCCGCCTCCGCCCCCGCTGAGCACCGCTGCAGGCCTCACCTCCTCACGTCCCTCCCAACACAGCGCGCCGGAGGGATCGCTCCCCGCCGAGCTGGCTGGACATGCGGCCAGAATGCGGCCCTGGAAGGCAGCCGCCACCCCAGCCGCTCCCGTGGTGGCTGGCCCGGACCCAGACTCCGCCGCAGGCCGGGGTGCCGTCCGTGCGGCCCGCGAGGCCCTCGACCTGCACTTGGCCGCCCCCACCGGAGCCCAGCCGCGCCGCAGCCCCCTGTCTGCCCGTGTGTCTCTCCACAGCTCCCTCCGGAAAAAGCCCCCCCCTCCGCCGTTTCGCCACGGCCGGGGGCGGGAGCGGGGGCGGGGGCCGGGGCCGCTTCTCCGGGCCTGCCGGCCACCAGGGCCGGGGTCCTGTGCTCGGCGGGCGGCGTGGGGGCAAGGGGGGGCCTTGCTGGGGCTAAGGGGCCGTGCCCACTCCATGGTGGCTCCCAGTGGCTTCGGGCCAGCTGCTGCCCGGCCGGAGGGCCGGCCCGGCCGTGGCCGGGCTGCGCCTAACTCCGCGTGGGCGGGCAGGGGGGGATGCCCAAGGGACCGTGGCCGCCGGGCCCTGAAGCCTCCGGGGCCGCGTCCCTGTGAGCGTCGAGCGGGATCTGCGGCGGGGCGCCAAGCGCCGACGGGCCTGGAGCGTCCCGCCCGCCCTGGGCTGCGAGGTGGCCCACCACTCCGCCACCCCCGGGTCCCCGAGGCCTCCTGTCGCCTGCCTGGGCGGGCGGCAGGGCCCTGCCGGAGAGGGCTGGCCGCCGGCATGGCGGTAAGGCGCAGGCGCCAGCGAAGCTGGGCCTCAAGAGGCACCGCGCGGGCCCCTCCTGCGTCTACGGCCATACCACCCTGAACGCGCCCGATCTCGTCTGATCTCGGAAGCTAAGCAGGGTCGGGCCTGGTTAGTACTTGGATGGGAGACCGACTGGGAATACCGGGTGCTGTAGGCTTTTTGCCTCCCGCTCCGCCTTCTCCTTTAGTCGCCCGCCGCCTCCGCCCCCGCCCCCGCCCCCGCCCCCGCCGGGCACCGCTGCAGGCCCCACCTCCTCCGGCCCCTCCCACCACAGCGCGCCAGAGGGGGCGCTCTCCGCCTGCCTGGCCGGCCAGGCGGCCAGAAGGCGGCCCTGGAAGGCAGCCGCATCCCAGCCGCTCCCGGGGTGGCTGGCCTGAACCCAGACTCCGCCTCAGGCCCGGGTGCCGGCCGTGCGGCCCGCGAGCCCCTTGACCTGCACCTGGCCGCCCCCACTAGCGCCCAGCCCCGGCGCAGCCACCTATCTGCCGGTGTGTCTCTCCACAGCTCCCTCCGGAAAAAGCCCCCCCTCCGCCGTTTCGCCACGGCCGAGTGCGGGAGCGGGGTCGTGGGCCAGGACTCGTTCTCCGAACCGGCCGACCACTAGGCACCGGGAACAGTGCTCGGCAGTTGGCGTGGATGCAAGTGTGGCCTTGCTGGCTGTAATGGGCCATGCCAACACAATGGTGGCTCCCAGTGGATTCGGGGCAACTGCCGTCGGGCAGGAGGGCCGGCCCGGCCACGGCTAGGTTGTGCCTAGCACTGCGTGAGTGGACAGGGTTGGTAATGCCCGAGGGACCTAGGGCCAAGGGACATTAAGCATCCGGGGCCACGTCCTTGTGAGCATCAAGCGGGACCTGGGGCGGAGCGCCAAGCACCTACGGGCCTGGAGGATCCCGCCTGACCTGAGCTGCGAGGTCGCCCTTGACTATGCAACCCCTGGGTCCCTGAGGCCTCCTGTCGCCAGCCTGGGCGGGCGGCAGGGCCTTGCTGAAGAGGGCTGACCGCCGAGCAGGGAGCAAGTCGCCAGCACCAGCGAAGCAAAGCCTCAAGAGGCACCCCGTGGCCCCGGCTGCCCTCTAAGGCCATACCACCCTGAACGCGCCCCATCTCGTCTGATCGCGGAAGCTAAGCAGGGTCGGGCCTGGTTAGTACTTGGATGGGAGACCGCCTGGGAATACCGGGTGCTGTAGGCTTCTTGCCTCCCGCTCCGCCTTCTCCTTTAGTCGCCCGCCGCCTCCGCCGCCGCCCCCGCCCCCGCCGAGCAGCGCTGCAGGCCCCACCTCCTCCGGCCCCTCCCACCACAGCGCGCCAGAGGGGGCGCTCCGCGCCGGCCTGGCCGGCCAGGCGGCCAGAAGGCGGCCCTGGAAGGCAGCCGCCACCCCAGCCGCTCCCGTGGTGGCTGGCCCGGACCCAGACTCCGCCGCAGGCCGGGGTGCCGTCCGTGCGGCCCACGAAGCCCTCGACCTGCACTTGGCCGCCCCCACCGGAGCCCAGCCGCGCCGCAGCCCCCTGTCTGCCCGTGTGTATCTCCACAGCTCCCTCCGGAAAAAGCCCACCCTCCGCCGTTTCGCCACGGCCGGGGGCGGGAGCGGGGGCGGGGGCTGGGACCGGTTCGCTGGGCTGGCTAGACACCAGGCGCCGGGTCCTGTGCTCGGCGGGTGGCGTGGGGGCAAGGGTGGCCTTGCTGGGGCTAAGGGGCCGTGCCGGCTCAATGGTGGCTCCCAGTGGGTTAAGGGCCGACTGCCGTCGGGCAGGAGGGCCGGCCAGGCCGTGGCTGGGCTGCGCCTAGCACTGTGTGGATTGACAGGGTGGGGAATGCACAAGGGACCGAGGGCCACAGGCCCTTAAGCCTCCGGGGCCAAGTCCTGTGAGCGTTGAGCGGCTCTGGGGCGGAGGGCCAAGCGCCTACAGGCCTGGAGGGTCCCGCCTGACCTGAGCTGCGAAGTCGCCCACAACTCCACCACCCCCGGGCCCTCGAGGCCTCCTGTCGCTTGCCTGGGCGGACGGCAGGGCCGCGCCGGAGAGGGTTGGCTGCCGGGCTGGCGGTGAGTCGCCAGCACCAGCGAAGCTAAGCCTCAAGAGGCACACCGTGGCCCCCGCTGCATTCTACGGCCACACCTCCCTGAACGCACCACACCTCGTCTGATCTCGGAAGCTAATCAGGGTCTGGCCTGTTTCGTACCTGGATGGGAGACCACATGGGAATACCGAGTGCTGTAGGCTTTTTTGCCTCCCGCTCCGCCTTGACATTTAGTGGCCCGCGGCCGAGGCCGCCTCCGCCCCCGCTGAGCACCGCTGCAGGCCTCACCTCCTCACGTCCCTCCCAACACAGCGCGCCGGAGGGATCGCTCCCCGCCGAGCTGGCTGGACATGCGGCCAGAATGCGGCCCTGGAAGGCAGCCGCCACCCCAGCTGCTCCCGTGGTGGCTGGCCCGGACCCAGACTCCGCCGCAGGCCGGGGTGCCGTCCGTGCGGCCCGCGAGGACCTCGACCTGCACTTGGCCGCCCCCACCGGAGCCCAGCCGCGCCGCAGCCCCCTGTCTGCCCGTGTGTCTCTCCACAGCTCCCTCCGGAAAAAGCCCCCCCCTCCGCCGTTTCGCCACGGCCGGGGGCGGGAGCGGGGGCGGGGGCCGGGGCCGCTTCTCCGGGCCTGCCGGCCACCAGGGCCGGGGTCCTGTGCTCGGCGGGCGGCGTGGGGGCAAGGGGGGGCCTTGCTGGGGCTAAGGGGCCGTGCCCACTCCATGGTGGCTCCCAGTGGCTTCGGGCCAGCTGCTGCCCGGCCGGAGGGCCGGCCCGGCCGTGGCCGGGCTGCGCCTAACTCCGCGTGGGCGGGCAGGGGGGGATGCCCAAGGGACCGCGGCCGCCGGGCCCTGAAGCCTCCGGGGCCGCGTCCCTGTGAGCGTCGAGCGGGATCTGCGGCGGGGCGCCAAGCGCCGACGGGCCTGGAGCGTCCCGCCCGCCCTGGGCTGCGAGGTGGCCCACCACTCCGCCACCCCCGGGTCCCCGAGGCCTCCTGTCGCCTGCCTGGGCGGGCGGCAGGGCCCTGCCGGAGAGGGCTGGCCGCCGGCATGGCGGTAAGGCGCAGGCGCCAGCGAAGCTGGGCCTCAAGAGGCACCGCGCGGGCCCCTCCTGCGTCTACGGCCATACCACCCTGAACGCGCCCGATCTCGTCTGATCTCGGAAGCTAAGCAGGGTCGGGCCTGGTTAGTACTTGGATGGGAGACCGCCTGGGAATACCGGGTGCTGTAGGCTTTTTGCCTCCCGCTCCGCCTTCTCCTTTAGTCGCCCGCCGCCTCCGCCCCCGCCCCCGCCCCCGCCCCCGCCGGGCACCGCTGCAGGCCCCACCTCCTCCGGCCCCTCCCACCACAGCGCGCCAGAGGGGGCGCTCTCCGCCTGCCTGGCCGGCCAGGCGGCCAGAAGGCGGCCCTGGAAGGCAGCCGCATCCCAGCCGCTCCCGGGGTGGCTGGCCTGAACCCAGACTCCGCCTCAGGCCCGGGTGCCGGCCGTGCGGCCCGCGAGCCCCTTGACCTGCACCTGGCCGCCCCCACTAGCGCCCAGCCCCGGCGCAGCCACCTATCTGCCGGTGTGTCTCTCCACAGCTCCCTCCGGAAAAAGCCCCCCCTCCGCCGTTTCGCCACGGCCGGGGGCGGGAGCGGGGGCGGGGGCCGGGGCCGGTGCTCCGGGCCGGCCGGCCACAAGGCGCCGGGTCCTGTGCTCGGCGGGTGGCGTGGGGGCAAGGGTGGCCTTGCTGGGGCTAAGGGGCCGTGCCGACTCAATGGTGGCTCCCAGTGGGTTAAGGGCCGACTGCCGTCGGGCAGGAGGGCCGGCCCGGGCTGCGGCTGGGCTGCGCCTAGCGCCGCGTGGGCGGGCAGAGGGGAGGCCCAAGGGACCGCGGGCCCCGGGCCCTGAAGCCTCCGGGGCCACGTCCCTGTGAGCGACGTGCGGGATCTGGGGCGGGGCGCCAAGCGCCGAACGGTTTGGTGGGTCCCGCCCGCCCTGGGCTGGGAGGTCGCCGAACCCTCCGCCACCCCCCTGGTACCCGAGGCCGCCGTTGCCCTGCCTGGGCGGGCGGCGGGGCCCTGCCGGGGCGGGCTGGCCGCCGGGCTGGCGGGAAGGCGCAAGCGCCAGCGAAGCTGGGCCTCAAGAGGCACTCCGCGGGCCCCTCTTAACGTCTACGGCCATACCACCCTGAACGCGCCAGAACTCGTCTGATCTCAGAAGCTAAGCAGGGTCGGGCCTGGTTAGTACTTGGATGGGAGACCGCCTGGGAATACCGGGTGCTGTAGGCTTCTTGCCTCCCGCTCCGCCTTCTCCTTTAGTCGCCCGCCGCCTCCGCCCCCGCCCCCGCCCCTGCCGGGCAGCGCTGCAGGCCCCACCTCCTCCGGCCCCTCCCACCACAGCGCGCCAGAGGGGGCGCTCCGCGCCGGCCTGGCCGGCCAGGCGGCCAGAAGGCGGCCCTGGAAGGCAGCCGCCACCCCAGCCGCTCCCGTGGTGGCTGGCCCGGACCCAGACTCCGCCGCAGGCCGGGGTGCCGTCCGTGCGGCCCACGAAGCCCTCGACCTGCACTTGGCCGCCCCCACCGGAGCCCAGCCACGCCGCAGCCCCCTGTCTGCCCGTGTGTCTCTCCACAGCTCCCTCTGGAAAAAGCCCACCCTTTGCCACTTCGCCACGGCGAGAGTGGGAGCGGGGTTGTGGGCTGGGACCGGTTCGCTGGGCTGGCTAGACACCAGGCGCCGGGAACTTTGCTCGGCAGTTGGCGTGGGGGCAAGGGTGGCGTTGCTGTGTCTAAGGGGCCGTGCCGGCTCAATGGTGGCTCCCAGTGGCTTCGGGCCAACTGCCGTTGGGCAGGCGGGCCGGCCAGGCCGTGGCTGGGCTGCGCCTAGCACTGTGTGGATTGACAGGGTGGGGAATGCACAAGGGACCGAGGGCCACAGGCCCTTAAGCCTCCGGGGCCAAGTCCTGTGAGCGTTGAGCGGCTCTGGGGCGGAGGGCCAAGCGCCTACAGGCCTGGAGGGTCCCGCCTGACCTGAGCTGCGAAGTCGCCCACAACTCCACCACCCCCGGGCCCTCGAGGCCTCCTGTCGCTTGCCTGGGCGGACGGCAGGGCCGCGCCGGAGAGGGTTGGCTGCCGGGCTGGCGGTGAGTCGCCAGCACCAGCGAAGCTAAGCCTCAAGAGGCACACCGTGGCCCCCGCTGCATTCTACGGCCACACCTCCCTGAACGCACCACACCTCGTCTGATCTCGGAAGCTAATCAGGGTCTGGCCTGTTTCGTACCTGGATGGGAGACCACATGGGAATACCGAGTGCTGTAGGCTTTTTTGCCTCCCGCTCCGCCTTGACATTTAGTGGCCCGCGGCCGAGGCCGCCTCCGCCCCCGCTGAGCACCGCTGCAGGCCTCACCTCCTCACGTCCCTCCCAACACAGCGCGCCGGAGGGATCGCTCCCCGCCGAGCTGGCTGGACATGCGGCCAGAATGCGGCCCTGGAAGGCAGCCGCCACCCCAGCCGCTCCCGTGGTGGCTGGCCCGGACCCAGACTCCGCCGCAGGCCGGGGTGCCATCCGTGCGGCCCGCGAGGCCCTCGACCTGCACTTGGCCGCCCCCACCGGAGCCCAGCAGCGCCGCAGCCCCCTGTCTGCCCGTGTGTCTCTCCACAGCTCCCTCCGGAAAAAGCCCCCCCCTCCGCCGTTTCGCCACGGCCGGGGGTGGGAGCGGGGGCGGGGGCCGGGGCCGCTTCTCCGGGCCTGCCGGCCACCAGGGCCGGGGTCCTGTGCTCGGCGGGCGGCGTGGGGGCAAGGGGGGGCCTTGCTGGGGCTAAGGGGCCGTGCCCACTCCATGGTGGCTCCCAGTGGCTTCGGGCCAGGTGCTGCCCGGCCGGAGGGCCGGCCCGGCCGTGGCCGGGCTGCGCCTAACTCCGCGTGGGCGGGCAGGGGGGGATGCCCAAGGGACCGCGGCCGCCGGGCCCTGAAGCCTCCGGGGCCGCGTCCCTGTGAGCGTCGAGCGGGATCTGCGGCGGGGCGCCAAGCGCCGACGGGCCTGGAGCATCCCGCCCGCCCTGGGCTGCGAGGTGGCCCACCACTCCGCCACCCCCGGGTCCCCGAGGCCTCCTGTCGCCTGCCTGGGCGGGCGGCAGGGCCCTGCCGGAGAGGGCTGGCCGCCGGCATGGCGGTAAGGCGCAGGCGCCAGCGAAGCTGGGCCTCAAGAGGCACCGCGCGGGCCCCTCCTGCGTCTACGGCCATACCACCCTGAACGCGCCCGATCTCGTCTGATCTCGGAAGCTAAGCAGGGTCGGGCCTGGTTAGTACTTGGATGGGAGACCGCCTGGGAATACCGGGTGCTGTAGGCTTTTTGCCTCCCGCTCCGCCTTCTCCTTTAGTCGCCCGCCGCCTCCGCCCCCGCCCCCGCCCCCGCCCCCGCCGGGCACCGCTGCAGGCCCCACCTCCTCCGGCCCCTCCCACCACAGCGCGCCAGAGGGGGCGCTCTCCGCCTGCCTGGCCGGCCAGGCGGCCAGAAGGCGGCCCTGGAAGGCAGCCGCATCCCAGCCGCTCCCGGGGTGGCTGGCCTGAACCCAGACTCCGCCTCAGGCCCGGGTGCCGGCCGTGCGGCCCGCGAGCCCCTTGACCTGCACCTGGCCGCCCCCACTAGCGCCCAGCCCCGGCGCAGCCACCTATCTGCCGGTGTGTCTCTCCACAGCTCCCTCCGGAAAAAGCCCCCCCTCCGCCGTTTCGCCACGGCCGGGGGCGGGAGCGGGGGCGGGGGCCGGGGCCGGTGCTCCGGGCCGGCCGGCCACAAGGCGCCGGGTCCTGTGCTCGGCGGGTGGCGTGGGGGCAAGGGTGGCCTTGCTGGGGCTAAGGGGCCGTGCCGACTCAATGGTGGCTCCCAGTGGGTTAAGGGCCGACTGCCGTCGGGCAGGAGGGCCGGCCCGGGCTGCGGCTGGGCTGCGCCTAGCGCCGCGTGGGCGGGCAGAGGGGAGGCCCAAGGGACCGCGGGCCCCGGGCCCTGAAGCCTCCGGGGCCACGTCCCTGTGAGCGACGTGCGGGATCTGGGGCGGGGCGCCAAGCGCCGAACGGTTTGGTGGGTCCCGCCCGCCCTGGGCTGGGAGGTCGCCGAACCCTCCGCCACCCCCCTGGTACCCGAGGCCGCCGTTGCCCTGCCTGGGCGGGCGGCGGGGCCCTGCCGGGGCGGGCTGGCCGCCGGGCTGGCGGGGAGGCGCAAGCGCCAGCGAAGCTGGGCCTCAAGAGGCACTCCGCGGGCCCCTCTTAACGTCTACGGCCATACCACCCTGAACGCGCCCGAACTCGTCTGATCTCGGAAGCTAAGCAGGGTCGGGCCTGGTTAGTACTTGGATGGGAGACCGCCTGGGAATACCGGGTGCTGTAGGCTTCTTGCCTCCCGCTCCGCCTTCTCCTTTAGTCGCCCGCCGCCTCCGCCCCCGCCCCCGCCCCCGCCGGGCAGCGCTGCAGGCCCCACCTCCTCCGGCCCCTCCCACCACAGCGCGCCAGAGGGGGCGCTCCGCGCCGGCCTGGCCGGCCAGGCGGCCAGAAGGCGGCCCTGGAAGGCAGCCGCCACCCCAGCCGCTCCCGTGGTGGCTGGCCCGGACCCAGACTCCGCCGCAGGCCGGGGTGCCGTCCGTGCGGCCCACGAAGCCCTCGACCTGCACTTGGCCGCCCCCACCGGAGCCCAGCCGCGCCGCAGCCCCCTGTCTGCCCGTGTGTCTCTCCACAGCTCCCTCCGGAAAAAGCCCACCCTTTGCCACTTCGCCACGGCCGAGAGTGGGAGCGGGGTCGTGGGCTGGGACCGGTTCGCTGGGCTGGCTAGACACCAGGCGCCGGGAACTTTGCTCGGCAGTTGGCGTGGGGGCAAGGGTGGCGTTGCTGTGTCTAAGGGGCCGTGCCGGCTCAATGGTGGCTCCCAGTGGCTTCGGGCCGACTGCCGTTGGGCAGGCGGGCCGGCCAGGCCGTGGCTGGGCTGCGCCTAGCACTGTGTGGATTGACAGGGTGGGGAATGCACAAGGGACCGAGGGCCACAGGCCCTTAAGCCTCCGGGGCCAAGTCCTGTGAGCGTTGAGCGGCTCTGGGGCGGAGGGCCAAGCGCCTACAGGCCTGGAGGGTCCCGCCTGACCTGAGCTGCGAAGTCGCCCACAACTCCACCACCCCCGGGCCCTCGAGGCCTCCTGTCGCTTGCCTGGGCGGACGGCAGGGCCGCGCCGGAGAGGGTTGGCTGCCGGGCTGGCGGTGAGTCGCCAGCACCAGCGAAGCTAAGCCTCAAGAGGCACACCGTGGCCCCCGCTGCATTCTACGGCCACACCTCCCTGAACGCACCACACCTCGTCTGATCTCGGAAGCTAATCAGGGTCTGGCCTGTTTCGTACCTGGATGGGAGACCACATGGGAATACCGAGTGCTGTAGGCTTTTTTGCCTCCCGCTCCGCCTTGACATTTAGTGGCCCGCGGCCGAGGCCGCCTCCGCCCCCGCTGAGCACCGCTGCAGGCCTCACCTCCTCACGTCCCTCCCAACACAGCGCGCCGGAGGGATCGCTCCCCGCCGAGCTGGCTGGACATGCGGCCAGAATGCGGCCCTGGAAGGCAGCCGCCACCCCAGCCGCTCCCGTGGTGGCTGGCCCGGACCCAGACTCCGCCGCAGGCCGGGGTGCCGTCCGTGCGGCCCGCGAGGCCCTCGACCTGCACTTGGCCGCCCCCACCGGAGCCCAGCCGCGCCGCAGCCCCCTGTCTGCCCGTGTGTCTCTCCACAGCTCCCTCCGGAAAAAGCCCCCCCCTCCGCCGTTTCGCCACGGCCGGGGGCGGGAGCGGGGGCGGGGGCCGGGGCCGCTTCTCCGGGCCTGCCGGCCACCAGGGCCGGGGTCCTGTGCTCGGCGGGCGGCGTGGGGGCAAGGGGGGGCCTTGCTGGGGCTAAGGGGCCGTGCCCACTCCATGGTGGCTCCCAGTGGCTTCGGGCCAGCTGCTGCCCGGCCGGAGGGCCGGCCCGGCCGTGGCCGGGCTGCGCCTAACTCCGCGTGGGCGGGCAGGGGGGGATGCCCAAGGGACCGCGGCCGCCGGGCCCTGAAGCCTCCGGGGCCGCGTCCCTGTGAGCGTCGAGCGGGATCTGCGGCGGGGCGCCAAGCGCCGACGGGCCTGGAGCGTCCCGCCCGCCCTGGGCTGCGAGGTGGCCCACCACTCCGCCACCCCCGGGTCCCCGAGGCCTCCTGTCGCCTGCCTGGGCGGGCGGCAGGGCCCTGCCGGAGAGGGCTGGCCGCCGGCATGGCGGTAAGGCGCAGGCGCCAGCGAAGCTGGGCCTCAAGAGGCACCGCGCGGGCCCCTCCTGCGTCTACGGCCATACCACCCTGAACGCGCCCGATCTCGTCTGATCTCGGAAGCTAAGCAGGGTCGGGCCTGGTTAGTACTTGGATGGGAGACCGCCTGGGAATACCGGGTGCTGTAGGCTTTTTGCCTCCCGCTCCGCCTTCTCCTTTAGTCGCCCGCCGCCTCCGCCCCCGCCCCCGCCCCCGCCCCCGCCGGGCACCGCTGCAGGCCCCACCTCCTCCGGCCCCTCCCACCACAGCGCGCCAGAGGGGGCGCTCTCCGCCTGCCTGGCCGGCCAGGCGGCCAGAAGGCGGCCCTGGAAGGCAGCCGCATCCCAGCCGCTCCCGGGGTGGCTGGCCTGAACCCAGACTCCGCCTCAGGCCCGGGTGCCGGCCGTGCGGCCCGCGAGCCCCTTGACCTGCACCTGGCCGCCCCCACTAGCGCCCAGCCCCGGCGCAGCCACCTATCTGCCGGTGTGTCTCTCCACAGCTCCCTCCGGAAAAAGCCCCCCCTCCGCCGTTTCGCCACGGCCGAGTGCGGGAGCGGGGTCGTGGGCCAGGACTCGTTCTCCGAACCGGCCGACCACTAGGCACCGGGAACAGTGCTCGGCAGTTGGCGTGGATGCAAGTGTGGCCTTGCTGGCTGTAATGGGCCATGCCAACACAATGGTGGCTCCCAGTGGATTCGGGGCAACTGCCGTCGGGCAGGAGGGCCGGCCCGGCCACGGCTAGGTTGTGCCTAGCACTGCGTGAGTGGACAGGGTTGGTAATGCCCGAGGGACCTAGGGCCAAGGGACATTAAGCCTCCGGGGCCACGTCCTTGTGAGCATCAAGCGGGACCTGGGGCGGAGCGCCAAGCACTTACGGGCCTGGAGGATCCCGCCTGACCTGAGCTGCGAGGTCGCCCTTGACTATGCAACCCCTGGGTCCCTGAGGCCTCCTGTCGCCAGCCTGGGCGGGCGGCAGGGCCTTGCTGAAGAGGGCTGACCGCCGAGCAGGGAGCAAGTCGCCAGCACCAGCGAAGCAAAGCCTCAAGAGGCACCCCGTGGCCCCGGCTGCCCTCTAAGGCCATACCACCCTGAACGTGCCCCATCTCGTCTGATCGCGGAAGCTAAGCAGGGTCGGGCCTGGTTAGTACTTGGATGGGAGACCGCCTGGGAATACCGGGTGCTGTAGGCTTTTTGCCTCCCGCTCCGCCTTCTCCTTTAGTCGCCCGCCGCCTCCGCCGCCGCCCCCGCCCCCGCCGAGCAGCGCTGCAGGCCCCACCTCCTCCGGCCCCTCCCACCACAGCGCGCCAGAGGGGGCGCTCCGCGCCGGCCTGGCCGGCCAGGCGGCCAGAAGGCGGCCCTGGAAGGCAGCCGCCACCCCAGCCGCTCCCGTGGTGGCTGGCCCGGACCCAGACTCCGCCGCAGGCCGGGGTGCCGTCCGTGCGGCCCACGAAGCCCTCGACCTGCACTTGGCCGCCCCCACCGGAGCCCAGCCGCGCCGCAGCCCCCTGTCTGCCCGTGTGTATCTCCACAGCTCCCTCCGGAAAAAGCCCACCCTCCGCCGTTTCGCCACGGCCGGGGGCGGGAGCGGGGGCGGGGGCTGGGACCGGTTCGCTGGGCTGGCTAGACACCAGGCGCCGGGTCCTGTGCTCGGCGGGTGGCGTGGGGGCAAGGGTGGCCTTGCTGGGGCTAAGGGGCCGTGCCGGCTCAATGGTGGCTCCCAGTGGGTTAAGGGCCGACTGCCGTCGGGCAGGAGGGCCGGCCAGGCCGTGGCTGGGCTGCGCCTAGCACTGTGTGGATTGACAGGGTGGGGAATGCACAAGGGACCGAGGGCCACAGGCCCTTAAGCCTCCGGGGCCAAGTCCTGTGAGCGTTGAGCGGCTCTGGGGCGGAGGGCCAAGCGCCTACAGGCCTGGAGGGTCCCGCCTGACCTGAGCTGCGAAGTCGCCCACAACTCCACCACCCCCGGGCCCTCGAGGCCTCCTGTCGCTTGCCTGGGCGGACGGCAGGGCCGCGCCGGAGAGGGTTGGCTGCCGGGCTGGCGGTGAGTCGCCAGCACCAGCGAAGCTAAGCCTCAAGAGGCACACCGTGGCCCCCGCTGCATTCTACGGCCACACCTCCCTGAACGCACCACACCTCGTCTGATCTCGGAAGCTAATCAGGGTCTGGCCTGTTTCGTACCTGGATGGGAGACCACATGGGAATACCGAGTGCTGTAGGCTTTTTTGCCTCCCGCTCCGCCTTGACATTTAGTGGCCCGCGGCCGAGGCCGCCTCCGCCCCCGCTGAGCACCGCTGCAGGCCTCACCTCCTCACGTCCCTCCCAACACAGCGCGCCGGAGGGATCGCTCCCCGCCGAGCTGGCTGGACATGCGGCCAGAATGCGGCCCTGGAAGGCAGCCGCCACCCCAGCCGCTCCCGTGGTGGCTGGCCCGGACCCAGACTCCGCCGCAGGCCGGGGTGCCGTCCGTGCGGCCCGCGAGGCCCTCGACCTGCACTTGGCCGCCCCCACCGGAGCCCAGCCGCGCCGCAGCCCCCTGTCTGCCCGTGTGTCTCTCCACAGCTCCCTCCGGAAAAAGCCCCCCCCTCCGCCGTTTCGCCACGGCCGGGGGCGGGAGCGGGGGCGGGGGCCGGGGCCGCTTCTCCGGGCCTGCCGGCCACCAGGGCCGGGGTCCTGTGCTCGGCGGGCGGCGTGGGGGCAAGGGGGGGCCTTGCTGGGGCTAAGGGGCCGTGCCCACTCCATGGTGGCTCCCAGTGGCTTCGGGCCAGCTGCTGCCCGGCCGGAGGGCCGGCCCGGCCGTGGCCGGGCTGCGCCTAACTCCGCGTGGGCGGGCAGGGGGGGATGCCCAAGGGACCGCGGCCGCCGGGCCCTGAAGCCTCCGGGGCCGCGTCCCTGTGAGCGTCGAGCGGGATCTGCGGCGGGGCGCCAAGCGCCGACGGGCCTGGAGCGTCCCGCCCGCCCTGGGCTGCGAGGTGGCCCACCACTCCGCCACCCCCGGGTCCCCGAGGCCTCCTGTCGCCTGCCTGGGCGGGCGGCAGGGCCCTGCCGGAGAGGGCTGGCCGCCGGCATGGCGGTAAGGCGCAGGCGCCAGCGAAGCTGGGCCTCAAGAGGCACCGCGCGGGCCCCTCCTGCGTCTACGGCCATACCACCCTGAACGCGCCCGATCTCGTCTGATCTCGGAAGCTAAGCAGGGTCGGGCCTGGTTAGTACTTGGATGGGAGACCGCCTGGGAATACCGGGTGCTGTAGGCTTTTTGCCTCCCGCTCCGCCTTCTCCTTTAGTCGCCCGCCGCCTCCGCCCCCGCCCCCGCCCCCGCCCCCGCCGGGCACCGCTGCAGGCCCCACCTCCTCCGGCCCCTCCCACCACAGCGCGCCAGAGGGGGCGCTCTCCGCCTGCCTGGCCGGCCAGGCGGCCAGAAGGCGGCCCTGGAAGGCAGCCGCATCCCAGCCGCTCCCGGGGTGGCTGGCCTGAACCCAGACTCCGCCTCAGGCCCGGGTGCCGGCCGTGCGGCCCGCGAGCCCCTTGACCTGCACCTGGCCGCCCCCACTAGCGCCCAGCCCCGGCGCAGCCACCTATCTGCCGGTGTGTCTCTCCACAGCTCCCTCCGGAAAAAGCCCCCCCTCCGCCGTTTCGCCACGGCCGGGGGCGGGAGCGGGGGCGGGGGCCGGGGCCGGTGCTCCGGGCCGGCCGGCCACAAGGCGCCGGGTCCTGTGCTCGGCGGGTGGCGTGGGGGCAAGGGTGGCCTTGCTGGGGCTAAGGGGCCGTGCCGACTCAATGGTGGCTCCCAGTGGGTTAAGGGCCGACTGCCGTCGGGCAGGAGGGCCGGCCCGGGCTGCGGCTGGGCTGCGCCTAGCGCCGCGTGGGCGGGCAGAGGGGAGGCCCAAGGGACCGCGGGCCCCGGGCCCTGAAGCCTCCGGGGCCACGTCCCTGTGAGCGACGTGCGGGATCTGGGGCGGGGCGCCAAGCGCCGAACGGTTTGGTGGGTCCCGCCCGCCCTGGGCTGGGAGGTCGCCGAACCCTCCGCCACCCCCCTGGTACCCGAGGCCGCCGTTGCCCTGCCTGGGCGGGCGGCGGGGCCGTGCCGGGGCGGGCTGGCCGCCGGGCTGGCGGGGAGGCGCAAGCGCCAGCGAAGCTGGGCCTCAAGAGGCACTCCGCGGGCCCCTCTTAACGTCTACGGCCATACCACCCTGAACGCGCCGGAACTCGTCTGATCTCGGAAGCTAAGCAGGGTCGGGCCTGGTTAGTACTTGGATGGGAGACCGCCTGGGAATACCGGGTGCTGTAGGCTTCTTGCCTCCCGCTCCGCCTTCTCCTTTAGTCGCCCGCCGCCTCCGCCCCCGCCCCCGCCCCCGCCGGGCAGCGCTGCAGGCCCCACCTCCTCCGGCCCCTCCCACCACAGCGCGCCAGAGGGGGCGCTCCGCGCCGGCCTGGCCGGCCAGGCGGCCAGAAGGCGGCCCTGGAAGGCAGCCGCCACCCCAGCCGCTCCCGTGGTGGCTGGCCCGGACCCAGACTCCGCCGCAGGCCGGGGTGCCGTCCGTGCGGCCCACGAAGCCCTCGACCTGCACTTGGCCGCCCCCACCGGAGCCCAGCCGCGCCGCAGCCCCCTGTCTGCCCGTGTGTCTCTCCACAGCTCCCTCCGGAAAAAGCCCACCCTTTGCCACTTCGCCACGGCCGAGAGTGGGAGTGGGGTCGTGGGCTGGGACCGGTTCGCTGGGCTGGCTAGACACCAGGCGCCGGGAACTTTGCTCGGCAGTTGGCGTGGGGGCAAGGGTGGCGTTGCTGTGTCTAAGGGGCCGTGCCGGCTCAATGGTGGCTCCCAGTGGCTTCGGGCCGACTGCCGTTGGGCAGGCGGGCCGGCCAGGCCGTGGCTGGGCTGCGCCTAGCACTGTGTGGATTGACAGGGTGGGGAATGCACAAGGGACCGAGGGCCACAGGCCCTTAAGCCTCCGGGGCCAAGTCCTGTGAGCGTTGAGCGGCTCTGGGGCGGAGGGCCAAGCGCCTACAGGCCTGGAGGGTCCCGCCTGACCTGAGCTGCGAAGTCGCCCACAACTCCACCACCCCCGGGCCCTCGAGGCCTCCTGTCGCTTGCCTGGGCGGACGGCAGGGCCGCGCCGGAGAGGGTTGGCTGCCGGGCTGGCGGTGAGTCGCCAGCACCAGCGAAGCTAAGCCTCAAGAGGCACACCGTGGCCCCCGCTGCATTCTACGGCCACACCTCCCTGAACGCACCACACCTCGTCTGATCTCGGAAGCTAATCAGGGTCTGGCCTGTTTCGTACCTGGATGGGAGACCACATGGGAATACCGAGTGCTGTAGGCTTTTTTGCCTCCCGCTCCGCCTTGACATTTAGTGGCCCGCGGCCGAGGCCGCCTCCGCCCCCGCTGAGCACCGCTGCAGGCCTCACCTCCTCACGTCCCTCCCAACACAGCGCGCCGGAGGGATCGCTCCCCGCCGAGCTGGCTGGACATGCGGCCAGAATGCGGCCCTGGAAGGCAGCCGCCACCCCAGCCGCTCCCGTGGTGGCTGGCCCGGACCCAGACTCCGCCGCAGGCCGGGGTGCCGTCCGTGCGGCCCGCGAGGCCCTCGACCTGCACTTGGCCGCCCCCACCGGAGCCCAGCCGCGCCGCAGCCCCCTGTCTGCCCGTGTGTCTCTCCACAGCTCCCTCCGGAAAAAGCCCCCCCCCCGCCGTTTCGCCACGGCCGAGGGCGGGAGCGGGGGCGGGGGCCGGGGCCGCTTCTCCGGGCCTGCCGGCCACCAGGGCCGGGGTCCTGTGCTCGGCGGGCGGCGTGGGGGCAAGGGGGGGCCTTGCTGGGGCTAAGGGGCCGTGCCCACTCCATGGTGGCTCCCAGTGGCTTCGGGCCAGCTGCTGCCCGGCCGGAGGGCCGGCCCGGCCGTGGCCGGGCTGCGCCTAACTCCGCGTGGGCGGGCAGGGGGGGATGCCCAAGGGACCGCGGCCGCCGGGCCCTGAAGCCTCCGGGGCCGCGTCCCTGTGAGCGTCGAGCGGGATCTGCGGCGGGGCGCCAAGCGCCGACGGGCCTGGAGCGTCCCGCCCGCCCTGGGCTGCGAGGTGGCCCACCACTCCGCCACCCCCGGGTCCCCGAGGCCTCCTGTCGCCTGCCTGGGCGGGCGGCAGGGCCCTGCCGGAGAGGGCTGGCCGCCGGCATGGCGGTAAGGCGCAGGCGCCAGCGAAGCTGGGCCTCAAGAGGCACCGCGCGGGCCCCTCCTGCGTCTACGGCCATACCACCCTGAACGCGCCCGATCTCGTCTGATCTCGGAAGCTAAGCAGGGTCGGGCCTGGTTAGTACTTGGATGGGAGACCGCCTGGGAATACCGGGTGCTGTAGGCTTTTTGCCTCCCGCTCCGCCTTCTCCTTTAGTCGCCCGCCGCCTCCGCCCCCGCCCCCGCCCCCGCCCCCGCCGGGCACCGCTGCAGGCCCCACCTCCTCCGGCCCCTCCCACCACAGCGCGCCAGAGGGGGCGCTCTCCGCCTGCCTGGCCGGCCAGGCGGCCAGAAGGCGGCCCTGGAAGGCAGCCGCATCCCAGCCGCTCCCGGGGTGGCTGGCCTGAACCCAGACTCCGCCTCAGGCCCGGGTGCCGGCCGTGCGGCCCGCGAGCCCCTTGACCTGCACCTGGCCGCCCCCACTAGCGCCCAGCCCCGGCGCAGCCACCTATCTGCCGGTGTGTCTCTCCACAGCTCCCTCCGGAAAAAGCCCCCCCTCCGCCGTTTCGCCACGGCCGAGTGCGGGAGCGGGGTCGTGGGCCAGGACTCGTTCTCCGAACCGGCCGACCACTAGGCACCGGGAACAGTGCTCGGCAGTTGGCGTGGATGCAAGTGTGGCCTTGCTGGCTGTAATGGGCCATGCCAACACAATGGTGGCTCCCAGTGGATTCGGGGCAACTGCCGTCGGGCAGGAGGGCCGGCCCGGCCACGGCTAGGTTGTGCCTAGCACTGCGTGAGTGGACAGGGTTGGTAATGCCCGAGGGACCTAGGGCCAAGGGACATTAAGCCTCCGGGGCCACGTCCTTGTGAGCATCAAGCGGGACCTGGGGCGGAGCGCCAAGCACTTACGGGCCTGGAGGATCCCGCCTGACCTGAGCTGCGAGGTCGCCCTTGACTATGCAACCCCTGGGTCCCTGAGGCCTCCTGTCGCCAGCCTGGGCGGGCGGCAGGGCCTTGCTGAAGAGGGCTGACCGCCGAGCAGGGAGCAAGTCGCCAGCACCAGCGAAGCAAAGCCTCAAGAGGCACCCCGTGGCCCCGGCTGCCCTCTAAGGCCATACCACCCTGAACGTGCCCCATCTCGTCTGATCGCGGAAGCTAAGCAGGGTCGGGCCTGGTTAGTACTTGGATGGGAGACCGCCTGGGAATACCGGGTGCTGTAGGCTTTTTGCCTCCCGCTCCGCCTTCTCCTTTAGTCGCCCGCCGCCTCCGCCGCCGCCCCCGCCCCCGCCGAGCAGCGCTGCAGGCCCCACCTCCTCCGGCCCCTCCCACCACAGCGCGCCAGAGGGGGCGCTCCGCGCCGGCCTGGCCGGCCAGGCGGCCAGAAGGCGGCCCTGGAAGGCAGCCGCCACCCCAGCCGCTCCCGTGGTGGCTGGCCCGGACCCAGACTCCGCCGCAGGCCGGGGTGCCGTCCGTGCGGCCCACGAAGCCCTCGACCTGCACTTGGCCGCCCCCACCGGAGCCCAGCCGCGCCGCAGCCCCCTGTCTGCCCGTGTGTATCTCCACAGCTCCCTCCGGAAAAAGCCCACCCTCCGCCGTTTCGCCACGGCCGGGGGCGGGAGCGGGGGCGGGGGCTGGGACCGGTTCGCTGGGCTGGCTAGACACCAGGCGCCGGGTCCTGTGCTCGGCGGGTGGCGTGGGGGCAAGGGTGGCCTTGCTGGGGCTAAGGGGCCGTGCCGGCTCAATGGTGGCTCCCAGTGGGTTAAGGGCCGACTGCCGTCGGGCAGGAGGGCCGGCCAGGCCGTGGCTGGGCTGCGCCTAGCACTGTGTGGATTGACAGGGTGGGGAATGCACAAGGGACCGAGGGCCACAGGCCCTTAAGCCTCCGGGGCCAAGTCCTGTGAGCGTTGAGCGGCTCTGGGGCGGAGGGCCAAGCGCCTACAGGCCTGGAGGGTCCCGCCTGACCTGAGCTGCGAAGTCGCCCACAACTCCACCACCCCCGGGCCCTCGAGGCCTCCTGTCGCTTGCCTGGGCGGACGGCAGGGCCGCGCCGGAGAGGGTTGGCTGCCGGGCTGGCGGTGAGTCGCCAGCACCAGCGAAGCTAAGCCTCAAGAGGCACACCGTGGCCCCCGCTGCATTCTACGGCCACACCTCCCTGAACGCACCACACCTCGTCTGATCTCGGAAGCTAATCAGGGTCTGGCCTGTTTCGTACCTGGATGGGAGACCACATGGGAATACCGAGTGCTGTAGGCTTTTTTGCCTCCCGCTCCGCCTTGACATTTAGTGGCCCGCGGCCGAGGCCGCCTCCGCCCCCGCTGAGCACCGCTGCAGGCCTCACCTCCTCACGTCCCTCCCAACACAGCGCGCCGGAGGGATCGCTCCCCGCCGAGCTGGCTGGACATGCGGCCAGAATGCGGCCCTGGAAGGCAGCCGCCACCCCAGCCGCTCCCGTGGTGGCTGGCCCGGACCCAGACTCCGCCGCAGGCCGGGGTGCCGTCCGTGCGGCCCGCGAGGCCCTCGACCTGCACTTGGCCGCCCCCACCGGAGCCCAGCCGCGCCGCAGCCCCCTGTCTGCCCGTGTGTCTCTCCACAGCTCCCTCCGGAAAAAGCCCCCCCCTCCGCCGTTTCGCCACGGCCGGGGGCGGGAGCGGGGGCGGGGGCCGGGGCCGCTTCTCCGGGCCTGCCGGCCACCAGGGCCGGGGTCCTGTGCTCGGCGGGCGGCGTGGGGGCAAGGGGGCCCTTGCTGGGGCTAAGGGGCCGTGCCCACTCCATGGTGGCTCCCAGTGGCTTCGGGCCAGCTGCTGCCCGGCCGGAGGGCCGGCCCGGCCGTGGCCGGGCTGCGCCTAACTCCGCGTGGGCGGGCAGGGGGGGATGCCCAAGGGACCGCGGCCGCCGGGCCCTGAAGCCTCCGGGGCCGCGTCCCTGTGAGCGTCGAGCGGGATCTGCGGCGGGGCGCCAAGCGCCGACGGGCCTGGAGCGTCCCGCCCGCCCTGGGCTGCGAGGTGGCCCACCACTCCGCCACCCCCGGGTCCCCGAGGCCTCCTGTCGCCTGCCTGGGCGGGCGGCAGGGCCCTGCCGGAGAGGGCTGGCCGCCGGCATGGCGGTAAGGCGCAGGCGCCAGCGAAGCTGGGCCTCAAGAGGCACCGCGCGGGCCCCTCCTGCGTCTACGGCCATACCACCCTGAACGCGCCCGATCTCGTCTGATCTCGGAAGCTAAGCAGGGTCGGGCCTGGTTAGTACTTGGATGGGAGACCGCCTGGGAATACCGGGTGCTGTAGGCTTTTTGCCTCCCGCTCCGCCTTCTCCTTTAGTCGCCCGCCGCCTCCGCCCCCGCCCCCGCCCCCGCCCCCGCCGGGCACCGCTGCAGGCCCCACCTCCTCCGGCCCCTCCCACCACAGCGCGCCAGAGGGGGCGCTCTCCGCCTGCCTGGCCGGCCAGGCGGCCAGAAGGCGGCCCTGGAAGGCAGCCGCATCCCAGCCGCTCCCGGGGTGGCTGGCCTGAACCCAGACTCCGCCTCAGGCCCGGGTGCCGGCCGTGCGGCCCGCGAGCCCCTTGACCTGCACCTGGCCGCCCCCACTAGCGCCCAGCCCCGGCGCAGCCACCTATCTGCCGGTGTGTCTCTCCACAGCTCCCTCCGGAAAAAGCCCCCCCTCCGCCGTTTCGCCACGGCCGGGGGCGGGAGCGGGGGCGGGGGCCGGGGCCGGTGCTCCGGGCCGGCCGGCCACAAGGCGCCGGGTCCTGTGCTCGGCGGGTGGCGTGGGGGCAAGGGTGGCCTTGCTGGGGCTAAGGGGCCGTGCCGACTCAATGGTGGCTCCCAGTGGGTTAAGGGCCGACTGCCGTCGGGCAGGAGGGCCGGCCCGGGCTGCGGCTGGGCTGCGCCTAGCGCCGCGTGGGCGGGCAGAGGGGAGGCCCAAGGGACCGCGGGCCCCGGGCCCTGAAGCCTCCGGGGCCACGTCCCTGTGAGCGACGTGCGGGATCTGGGGCGGGGCGCCAAGCGCCGAACGGTTTGGTGGGTCCCGCCCGCCCTGGGCTGGGAGGTCGCCGAACCCTCCGCCACCCCCCTGGTACCCGAGGCCGCCGTTGCCCTGCCTGGGCGGGCGGCGGGGCCGTGCCGGGGCGGGCTGGCCGCCGGGCTGGCGGGGAGGCGCAAGCGCCAGCGAAGCTGGGCCTCAAGAGGCACTCCGCGGGCCCCTCTTAACGTCTACGGCCATACCACCCTGAACGCGCCGGAACTCGTCTGATCTCGGAAGCTAAGCAGGGTCGGGCCTGGTTAGTACTTGGATGGGAGACCGCCTGGGAATACCGGGTGCTGTAGGCTTCTTGCCTCCCGCTCCGCCTTCTCCTTTAGTCGCCCGCCGCCTCCGCCCCCGCCACCGCCCCCGCCGGGCAGCGCTGCAGGCCCCACCTCCTCCGGCCCCTCCCACCACAGCGCGCCAGAGGGGGCGCTCCGCGCCGGCCTGGCCGGCCAGGCGGCCAGAAGGCGGCCCTGGAAGGCAGCCGCCACCCCAGCCGCTCCCGTGGTGGCTGGCCCGGACCCAGACTCCGCCGCAGGCCGGGGTGCCGTCCGTGCGGCCCACGAAGCCCTCGACCTGCACTTGGCCGCCCCCACCGGAGCCCAGCCGCGCCGCAGCCCCCTGTCTGCCCGTGTGTCTCTCCACAGCTCCCTCCGGAAAAAGCCCACCCTTTGCCACTTCGCCACGGCCGAGAGTGGGAGCGGGGTCGTGGGCTGGGACCGGTTCGCTGGGCTGGCTAGACACCAGGCGCCAGGAACTTTGCTCGGCAGTTGGCGTGGGGGCAAGGGTGGCGTTGCTGTGTCTAAGGGGCCGTGCCGGCTCAATGGTGGCTCCCAGTGGCTTCGGGCCAACTGCCGTTGGGCAGGCGGGCCGGCCAGGCCGTGGCTGGGCTGCGCCTAGCACTGTGTGGATTGACAGGGTGGGGAATGCACAAGGGACCGAGGGCCACAGGCCCTTAAGCCTCCGGGGCCAAGTCCTGTGAGCGTTGAGCGGCTCTGGGGCGGAGGGCCAAGCGCCTACAGGCCTGGAGGGTCCCGCCTGACCTGAGCTGCGAAGTCGCCCACAACTCCACCACCCCCGGGCCCTCGAGGCCTCCTGTCGCTTGCCTGGGCGGACGGCAGGGCCGCGCCGGAGAGGGTTGGCTGCCGGGCTGGCGGTGAGTCGCCAGCACCAGCGAAGCTAAGCCTCAAGAGGCACACCGTGGCCCCCGCTGCATTCTACGGCCACACCTCCCTGAACGCACCACACCTCGTCTGATCTCGGAAGCTAATCAGGGTCTGGCCTGTTTCGTACCTGGATGGGAGACCACATGGGAATACCGAGTGCTGTAGGCTTTTTTGCCTCCCGCTCCGCCTTGACATTTAGTGGCCCGCGGCCGAGGCCGCCTCCGCCCCCGCTGAGCACCGCTGCAGGCCTCACCTCCTCACGTCCCTCCCAACACAGCGCGCCGGAGGGATCGCTCCCCGCCGAGCTGGCTGGACATGCGGCCAGAATGCGGCCCTGGAAGGCAGCCGCCACCCCAGCCGCTCCCGTGGTGGCTGGCCCGGACCCAGACTCCGCCGCAGGCCGGGGTGCCGTCCGTGCGGCCCGCGAGGCCCTCGACCTGCACTTGGCCGCCCCCACCGGAGCCCAGCCGCGCCGCAGCCCCCTGTCTGCCCGTGTGTCTCTCCACAGCTCCCTCCGGAAAAAGCCCCCCCCCCCGCCGTTTCGCCACGGCCGAGGGCGGGAGCGGGGGCGGGGGCCGGGGCCGCTTCTCCGGGCCTGCCGGCCACCAGGGCCGGGGTCCTGTGCTCGGCGGGCGGCGTGGGGGCAAGGGGGGGCCTTGCTGGGGCTAAGGGGCCGTGCCCACTCCATGGTGGCTCCCAGTGGCTTCGGGCCAGCTGCTGCCCGGCCGGAGGGCCGGCCCGGCCGTGGCCGGGCTGCGCCTAACTCCGCGTGGGCGGGCAGGGGGGGATGCCCAAGGGACCGCGGCCGCCGGGCCCTGAAGCCTCCGGGGCCGCGTCCCTGTGAGCGTCGAGCGGGATCTGCGGCGGGGCGCCAAGCGCCGACGGGCCTGGAGCGTCCCGCCCGCCCTGGGCTGCGAGGTGGCCCACCACTCCGCCACCCCCGGGTCCCCGAGGCCTCCTGTCGCCTGCCTGGGCGGGCGGCAGGGCCCTGCCGGAGAGGGCTGGCCGCCGGCATGGCGGTAAGGCGCAGGCGCCAGCGAAGCTGGGCCTCAAGAGGCACCGCGCGGGCCCCTCCTGCGTCTACGGCCATACCACCCTGAACGCGCCCGATCTCGTCTGATCTCGGAAGCTAAGCAGGGTCGGGCCTGGTTAGTACTTGGATGGGAGACCGCCTGGGAATACCGGGTGCTGTAGGCTTTTTGCCTCCCGCTCCGCCTTCTCCTTTAGTCGCCCGCCGCCTCCGCCCCCGCCCCCGCCCCCGCCCCCGCCGGGCACCGCTGCAGGCCCCACCTCCTCCGGCCCCTCCCACCACAGCGCGCCAGAGGGGGCGCTCTCCGCCTGCCTGGCCGGCCAGGCGGCCAGAAGGCGGCCCTGGAAGGCAGCCGCATCCCAGCCGCTCCCGGGGTGGCTGGCCTGAACCCAGACTCCGCCTCAGGCCCGGGTGCCGGCCGTGCGGCCCGCGAGCCCCTTGACCTGCACCTGGCCGCCCCCACTAGCGCCCAGCCCCGGCGCAGCCACCTATCTGCCGGTGTGTCTCTCCACAGCTCCCTCCGGAAAAAGCCCCCCCTCCGCCGTTTCGCCACGGCCGAGTGCGGGAGCGGGGTCGTGGGCCAGGACTCGTTCTCCGAACCGGCCGACCACTAGGCACCGGGAACAGTGCTCGGCAGTTGGCGTGGATGCAAGTGTGGCCTTGCTGGCTGTAATGGGCCATGCCAACACAATGGTGGCTCCCAGTGGATTCGGGGCAACTGCCGTCGGGCAGGAGGGCCGGCCCGGCCACGGCTAGGTTGTGCCTAGCACTGCGTGAGTGGACAGGGTTGGTAATGCCCGAGGGACCTAGGGCCAAGGGACATTAAGCCTCCGGGGCCACGTCCTTGTGAGCATCAAGCGGGACCTGGGGCGGAGCGCCAAGCACTTACGGGCCTGGAGGATCCCGCCTGACCTGAGCTGCGAGGTCGCCCTTGACTATGCAACCCCTGGGTCCCTGAGGCCTCCTGTCGCCAGCCTGGGCGGGCGGCAGGGCCTTGCTGAAGAGGGCTGACCGCCGAGCAGGGAGCAAGTCGCCAGCACCAGCGAAGCAAAGCCTCAAGAGGCACCCCGTGGCCCCGGCTGCCCTCTAAGGCCATACCACCCTGAACGTGCCCCATCTCGTCTGATCGCGGAAGCTAAGCAGGGTCGGGCCTGGTTAGTACTTGGATGGGAGACCGCCTGGGAATACCGGGTGCTGTAGGCTTTTTGCCTCCCGCTCCGCCTTCTCCTTTAGTCGCCCGCCGCCTCCGCCGCCGCCCCCGCCCCCGCCGAGCAGCGCTGCAGGCCCCACCTCCTCCGGCCCCTCCCACCACAGCGCGCCAGAGGGGGCGCTCCGCGCCGGCCTGGCCGGCCAGGCGGCCAGAAGGCGGCCCTGGAAGGCAGCCGCCACCCCAGCCGCTCCCGTGGTGGCTGGCCCGGACCCAGACTCCGCCGCAGGCCGGGGTGCCGTCCGTGCGGCCCACGAAGCCCTCGACCTGCACTTGGCCGCCCCCACCGGAGCCCAGCCGCGCCGCAGCCCCCTGTCTGCCCGTGTGTATCTCCACAGCTCCCTCCGGAAAAAGCCCACCCTCCGCCGTTTCGCCACGGCCGGGGGCGGGAGCGGGGGCGGGGGCTGGGACCGGTTCGCTGGGCTGGCTAGACACCAGGCGCCGGGTCCTGTGCTCGGCGGGTGGCGTGGGGGCAAGGGTGGCCTTGCTGGGGCTAAGGGGCCGTGCCGGCTCAATGGTGGCTCCCAGTGGGTTAAGGGCCGACTGCCGTCGGGCAGGAGGGCCGGCCAGGCCGTGGCTGGGCTGCGCCTAGCACTGTGTGGATTGACAGGGTGGGGAATGCACAAGGGACCGAGGGCCACAGGCCCTTAAGCCTCCGGGGCCAAGTCCTGTGAGCGTTGAGCGGCTCTGGGGCGGAGGGCCAAGCGCCTACAGGCCTGGAGGGTCCCGCCTGACCTGAGCTGCGAAGTCGCCCACAACTCCACCACCCCCGGGCCCTCGAGGCCTCCTGTCGCTTGCCTGGGCGGACGGCAGGGCCGCGCCGGAGAGGGTTGGCTGCCGGGCTGGCGGTGAGTCGCCAGCACCAGCGAAGCTAAGCCTCAAGAGGCACACCGTGGCCCCCGCTGCATTCTACGGCCACACCTCCCTGAACGCACCACACCTCGTCTGATCTCGGAAGCTAATCAGGGTCTGGCCTGTTTCGTACCTGGATGGGAGACCACATGGGAATACCGAGTGCTGTAGGCTTTTTTGCCTCCCGCTCCGCCTTGACATTTAGTGGCCCGCGGCCGAGGCCGCCTCCGCCCCCGCTGAGCACCGCTGCAGGCCTCACCTCCTCACGTCCCTCCCAACACAGCGCGCCGGAGGGATCGCTCCCCGCCGAGCTGGCTGGACATGCGGCCAGAATGCGGCCCTGGAAGGCAGCCGCCACCCCAGCCGCTCCCGTGGTGGCTGGCCCGGACCCAGACTCCGCCGCAGGCCGGGGTGCCGTCCGTGCGGCCCGCGAGGCCCTCGACCTGCACTTGGCCGCCCCCACCGGAGCCCAGCCGCGCCGCAGCCCCCTGTCTGCCCGTGTGTCTCTCCACAGCTCCCTCCGGAAAAAGCCCCCCCCTCCGCCGTTTCGCCACGGCCGGGGGCGGGAGCGGGGGCGGGGGCCGGGGCCGCTTCTCCGGGCCTGCCGGCCACCAGGGCCGGGGTCCTGTGCTCGGCGGGCGGCGTGGGGGCAAGGGGGGGCCTTGCTGGGGCTAAGGGGCCGTGCCCACTCCATGGTGGCTCCCAGTGGCTTCGGGCCAGCTGCTGCCCGGCCGGAGGGCCGGCCCGGCCGTGGCCGGGCTGCGCCTAACTCCGCGTGGGCGGGCAGGGGGGGATGCCCAAGGGACCGCGGCCGCCGGGCCCTGAAGCCTCCGGGGCCGCGTCCCTGTGAGCGTCGAGCGGGATCTGCGGCGGGGCGCCAAGCGCCGACGGGCCTGGAGCGTCCCGCCCGCCCTGGGCTGCGAGGTGGCCCACCACTCCGCCACCCCCGGGTCCCCGAGGCCTCCTGTCGCCTGCCTGGGCGGGCGGCAGGGCCCTGCCGGAGAGGGCTGGCCGCCGGCATGGCGGTAAGGCGCAGGCGCCAGCGAAGCTGGGCCTCAAGAGGCACCGCGCGGGCCCCTCCTGCGTCTACGGCCATACCACCCTGAACGCGCCCGATCTCGTCTGATCTCGGAAGCTAAGCAGGGTCGGGCCTGGTTAGTACTTGGATGGGAGACCGCCTGGGAATACCGGGTGCTGTAGGCTTTTTGCCTCCCGCTCCGCCTTCTCCTTTAGTCGCCCGCCGCCTCCGCCCCCGCCCCCGCCCCCGCCCCCGCCGGGCACCGCTGCAGGCCCCACCTCCTCCGGCCCCTCCCACCACAGCGCGCCAGAGGGGGCGCTCTCCGCCTGCCTGGCCGGCCAGGCGGCCAGAAGGCGGCCCTGGAAGGCAGCCGCATCCCAGCCGCTCCCGGGGTGGCTGGCCTGAACCCAGACTCCGCCTCAGGCCCGGGTGCCGGCCGTGCGGCCCGCGAGCCCCTTGACCTGCACCTGGCCGCCCCCACTAGCGCCCAGCCCCGGCGCAGCCACCTATCTGCCGGTGTGTCTCTCCACAGCTCCCTCCGGAAAAAGCCCCCCCTCCGCCGTTTCGCCACGGCCGGGGGCGGGAGCGGGGGCGGGGGCCGGGGCCGGTGCTCCGGGCCGGCCGGCCACAAGGCGCCGGGTCCTGTGCTCGGCGGGTGGCGTGGGGGCAAGGGTGGCCTTGCTGGGGCTAAGGGGCCGTGCCGACTCAATGGTGGCTCCCAGTGGGTTAAGGGCCGACTGCCGTCGGGCAGGAGGGCCGGCCCGGGCTGCGGCTGGGCTGCGCCTAGCGCCGCGTGGGCGGGCAGAGGGGAGGCCCAAGGGACCGCGGGCCCCGGGCCCTGAAGCCTCCGGGGCCACGTCCCTGTGAGCGACGTGCGGGATCTGGGGCGGGGCGCCAAGCGCCGAACGGTTTGGTGGGTCCCGCCCGCCCTGGGCTGGGAGGTCGCCGAACCCTCCGCCACCCCCCTGGTACCCGAGGCCGCCGTTGCCCTGCCTGGGCGGGCGGCGGGGCCCTGCCGGGGCGGGCTGGCCGCCGGGCTGGCGGGGAGGCGCAAGCGCCAGCGAAGCTGGGCCTCAAGAGGCACTCCGCGGGCCCCTCTTAACGTCTACGGCCATACCACCCTGAACGCGCCGGAACTCGTCTGATCTCGGAAGCTAAGCAGGGTCGGGCCTGGTTAGTACTTGGATGGGAGACCGCCTGGGAATACCGGGTGCTGTAGGCTTCTTGCCTCCCGCTCCGCCTTCTCCTTTAGTCGCCCGCCGCCTCCGCCCCCGCCCCCGCCCCCGCCGGGCAGCGCTGCAGGCCCCACCTCCTCCGGCCCCTCCCACCACAGCGCGCCAGAGGGGGCGCTCCGCGCCGGCCTGGCCGGCCAGGCGGCCAGAAGGCGGCCCTGGAAGGCAGCCGCCACCCCAGCCGCTCCCGTGGTGGCTGGCCCGGACCCAGACTCCGCCGCAGGCCGGGGTGCCGTCCGTGCGGCCCACGAAGCCCTCGACCTGCACTTGGCCGCCCCCACCGGAGCCCAGCCGCGCCGCAGCCCCCTGTCTGCCCGTGTGTCTCTCCACAGCTCCCTCCGGAAAAAGCCCACCCTTTGCCACTTCGCCACGGCCGAGAGTGGGAGTGGGGTCGTGGGCTGGGACCGGTTCGCTGGGCTGGCTAGACACCAGGCGCCGGGAACTTTGCTCGGCAGTTGGCGTGGGGGCAAGGGTGGCGTTGCTGTGTCTAAGGGGCCGTGCCGGCTCAATGGTGGCTCCCAGTGGCTTCGGGCCGACTGCCGTTGGGCAGGCGGGCCGGCCAGGCCGTGGCTGGGCTGCGCCTAGCACTGTGTGGATTGACAGGGTGGGGAATGCACAAGGGACCGAGGGCCACAGGCCCTTAAGCCTCCGGGGCCAAGTCCTGTGAGCGTTGAGCGGCTCTGGGGCGGAGGGCCAAGCGCCTACAGGCCTGGAGGGTCCCGCCTGACCTGAGCTGCGAAGTCGCCCACAACTCCACCACCCCCGGGCCCTCGAGGCCTCCTGTCGCTTGCCTGGGCGGACGGCAGGGCCGCGCCGGAGAGGGTTGGCTGCCGGGCTGGCGGTGAGTCGCCAGCACCAGCGAAGCTAAGCCTCAAGAGGCACACCGTGGCCCCCGCTGCATTCTACGGCCACACCTCCCTGAACGCACCACACCTCGTCTGATCTCGGAAGCTAATCAGGGTCTGGCCTGTTTCGTACCTGGATGGGAGACCACATGGGAATACCGAGTGCTGTAGGCTTTTTTGCCTCCCGCTCCGCCTTGACATTTAGTGGCCCGCGGCCGAGGCCGCCTCCGCCCCCGCTGAGCACCGCTGCAGGCCTCACCTCCTCACGTCCCTCCCAACACAGCGCGCCGGAGGGATCGCTCCCCGCCGAGCTGGCTGGACATGCGGCCAGAATGCGGCCCTGGAAGGCAGCCGCCACCCCAGCCGCTCCCGTGGTGGCTGGCCCGGACCCAGACTCCGCCGCAGGCCGGGGTGCCGTCCGTGCGGCCCGCGAGGCCCTCGACCTGCACTTGGCCGCCCCCACCGGAGCCCAGCCGCGCCGCAGCCCCCTGTCTGCCCGTGTGTCTCTCCACAGCTCCCTCCGGAAAAAGCCCCCCCCCCGCCGTTTCGCCACGGCCGAGGGCGGGAGCGGGGGCGGGGGCCGGGGCCGCTTCTCCGGGCCTGCCGGCCACCAGGGCCGGGGTCCTGTGCTCGGCGGGCGGCGTGGGGGCAAGGGGGGGCCTTGCTGGGGCTAAGGGGCCGTGCCCACTCCATGGTGGCTCCCAGTGGCTTCGGGCCAGCTGCTGCCCGGCCGGAGGGCCGGCCCGGCCGTGGCCGGGCTGCGCCTAACTCCGCGTGGGCGGGCAGGGGGGGATGCCCAAGGGACCGCGGCCGCCGGGCCCTGAAGCCTCCGGGGCCGCGTCCCTGTGAGCGTCGAGCGGGATCTGCGGCGGGGCGCCAAGCGCCGACGGGCCTGGAGCGTCCCGCCCGCCCTGGGCTGCGAGGTGGCCCACCACTCCGCCACCCCCGGGTCCCCGAGGCCTCCTGTCGCCTGCCTGGGCGGGCGGCAGGGCCCTGCCGGAGAGGGCTGGCCGCCGGCATGGCGGTAAGGCGCAGGCGCCAGCGAAGCTGGGCCTCAAGAGGCACCGCGCGGGCCCCTCCTGCGTCTACGGCCATACCACCCTGAACGCGCCCGATCTCGTCTGATCTCGGAAGCTAAGCAGGGTCGGGCCTGGTTAGTACTTGGATGGGAGACCGCCTGGGAATACCGGGTGCTGTAGGCTTTTTGCCTCCCGCTCCGCCTTCTCCTTTAGTCGCCCGCCGCCTCCGCCCCCGCCCCCGCCCCCGCCCCCGCCGGGCACCGCTGCAGGCCCCACCTCCTCCGGCCCCTCCCACCACAGCGCGCCAGAGGGGGCGCTCTCCGCCTGCCTGGCCGGCCAGGCGGCCAGAAGGCGGCCCTGGAAGGCAGCCGCATCCCAGCCGCTCCCGGGGTGGCTGGCCTGAACCCAGACTCCGCCTCAGGCCCGGGTGCCGGCCGTGCGGCCCGCGAGCCCCTTGACCTGCACCTGGCCGCCCCCACTAGCGCCCAGCCCCGGCGCAGCCACCTATCTGCCGGTGTGTCTCTCCACAGCTCCCTCCGGAAAAAGCCCCCCCTCCGCCGTTTCGCCACGGCCGAGTGCGGGAGCGGGGTCGTGGGCCAGGACTCGTTCTCCGAACCGGCCGACCACTAGGCACCGGGAACAGTGCTCGGCAGTTGGCGTGGATGCAAGTGTGGCCTTGCTGGCTGTAATGGGCCATGCCAACACAATGGTGGCTCCCAGTGGATTCGGGGCAACTGCCGTCGGGCAGGAGGGCCGGCCCGGCCACGGCTAGGTTGTGCCTAGCACTGCGTGAGTGGACAGGGTTGGTAATGCCCGAGGGACCTAGGGCCAAGGGACATTAAGCCTCCGGGGCCACGTCCTTGTGAGCATCAAGCGGGACCTGGGGCGGAGCGCCAAGCACTTACGGGCCTGGAGGATCCCGCCTGACCTGAGCTGCGAGGTCGCCCTTGACTATGCAACCCCTGGGTCCCTGAGGCCTCCTGTCGCCAGCCTGGGCGGGCGGCAGGGCCTTGCTGAAGAGGGCTGACCGCCGAGCAGGGAGCAAGTCGCCAGCACCAGCGAAGCAAAGCCTCAAGAGGCACCCCGTGGCCCCGGCTGCCCTCTAAGGCCATACCACCCTGAACGTGCCCCATCTCGTCTGATCGCGGAAGCTAAGCAGGGTCGGGCCTGGTTAGTACTTGGATGGGAGACCGCCTGGGAATACCGGGTGCTGTAGGCTTTTTGCCTCCCGCTCCGCCTTCTCCTTTAGTCGCCCGCCGCCTCCGCCGCCGCCCCCGCCCCCGCCGAGCAGCGCTGCAGGCCCCACCTCCTCCGGCCCCTCCCACCACAGCGCGCCAGAGGGGGCGCTCCGCGCCGGCCTGGCCGGCCAGGCGGCCAGAAGGCGGCCCTGGAAGGCAGCCGCCACCCCAGCCGCTCCCGTGGTGGCTGGCCCGGACCCAGACTCCGCCGCAGGCCGGGGTGCCGTCCGTGCGGCCCACGAAGCCCTCGACCTGCACTTGGCCGCCCCCACCGGAGCCCAGCCGCGCCGCAGCCCCCTGTCTGCCCGTGTGTATCTCCACAGCTCCCTCCGGAAAAAGCCCACCCTCCGCCGTTTCGCCACGGCCGGGGGCGGGAGCGGGGGCGGGGGCTGGGACCGGTTCGCTGGGCTGGCTAGACACCAGGCGCCGGGTCCTGTGCTCGGCGGGTGGCGTGGGGGCAAGGGTGGCCTTGCTGGGGCTAAGGGGCCGTGCCGGCTCAATGGTGGCTCCCAGTGGGTTAAGGGCCGACTGCCGTCGGGCAGGAGGGCCGGCCAGGCCGTGGCTGGGCTGCGCCTAGCACTGTGTGGATTGACAGGGTGGGGAATGCACAAGGGACCGAGGGCCACAGGCCCTTAAGCCTCCGGGGCCAAGTCCTGTGAGCGTTGAGCGGCTCTGGGGCGGAGGGCCAAGCGCCTACAGGCCTGGAGGGTCCCGCCTGACCTGAGCTGCGAAGTCGCCCACAACTCCACCACCCCCGGGCCCTCGAGGCCTCCTGTCGCTTGCCTGGGCGGACGGCAGGGCCGCGCCGGAGAGGGTTGGCTGCCGGGCTGGCGGTGAGTCGCCAGCACCAGCGAAGCTAAGCCTCAAGAGGCACACCGTGGCCCCCGCTGCATTCTACGGCCACACCTCCCTGAACGCACCACACCTCGTCTGATCTCGGAAGCTAATCAGGGTCTGGCCTGTTTCGTACCTGGATGGGAGACCACATGGGAATACCGAGTGCTGTAGGCTTTTTTGCCTCCCGCTCCGCCTTGACATTTAGTGGCCCGCGGCCGAGGCCGCCTCCGCCCCCGCTGAGCACCGCTGCAGGCCTCACCTCCTCACGTCCCTCCCAACACAGCGCGCCGGAGGGATCGCTCCCCGCCGAGCTGGCTGGACATGCGGCCAGAATGCGGCCCTGGAAGGCAGCCGCCACCCCAGCCGCTCCCGTGGTGGCTGGCCCGGACCCAGACTCCGCCGCAGGCCGGGGTGCCGTCCGTGCGGCCCGCGAGGCCCTCGACCTGCACTTGGCCGCCCCCACCGGAGCCCAGCCGCGCCGCAGCCCCCTGTCTGCCCGTGTGTCTCTCCACAGCTCCCTCCGGAAAAAGCCCCCCCCTCCGCCGTTTCGCCACGGCCGGGGGCGGGAGCGGGGGCGGGGGCCGGGGCCGCTTCTCCGGGCCTGCCGGCCACCAGGGCCGGGGTCCTGTGCTCGGCGGGCGGCGTGGGGGCAAGGGGGCCCTTGCTGGGGCTAAGGGGCCGTGCCCACTCCATGGTGGCTCCCAGTGGCTTCGGGCCAGCTGCTGCCCGGCCGGAGGGCCGGCCCGGCCGTGGCCGGGCTGCGCCTAACTCCGCGTGGGCGGGCAGGGGGGGATGCCCAAGGGACCGCGGCCGCCGGGCCCTGAAGCCTCCGGGGCCGCGTCCCTGTGAGCGTCGAGCGGGATCTGCGGCGGGGCGCCAAGCGCCGACGGGCCTGGAGCGTCCCGCCCGCCCTGGGCTGCGAGGTGGCCCACCACTCCGCCACCCCCGGGTCCCCGAGGCCTCCTGTCGCCTGCCTGGGCGGGCGGCAGGGCCCTGCCAGAGAGGGCTGGCCGCCGGCATGGCGGTAAGGCGCAGGCGCCAGCGAAGCTGGGCCTCAAGAGGCACCGCGCGGGCCCCTCCTGCGTCTACGGCCATACCACCCTGAACGCGCCCGATCTCGTCTGATCTCGGAAGCTAAGCAGGGTCGGGCCTGGTTAGTACTTGGATGGGAGACCGCCTGGGAATACCGGGTGCTGTAGGCTTTTTGCCTCCCGCTCCGCCTTCTCCTTTAGTCGCCCGCCGCCTCCGCCCCCGCCCCCGCCCCCGCCCCCGCCGGGCACCGCTGCAGGCCCCACCTCCTCCGGCCCCTCCCACCACAGCGCGCCAGAGGGGGCGCTCTCCGCCTGCCTGGCCGGCCAGGCGGCCAGAAGGCGGCCCTGGAAGGCAGCCGCATCCCAGCCGCTCCCGGGGTGGCTGGCCTGAACCCAGACTCCGCCTCAGGCCCGGGTGCCGGCCGTGCGGCCCGCGAGCCCCTTGACCTGCACCTGGCCGCCCCCACTAGCGCCCAGCCCCGGCGCAGCCACCTATCTGCCGGTGTGTCTCTCCACAGCTCCCTCCGGAAAAAGCCCCCCCTCCGCCGTTTCGCCACGGCCGGGGGCGGGAGCGGGGGCGGGGGCCGGGGCCGGTGCTCCGGGCCGGCCGGCCACAAGGCGCCGGGTCCTGTGCTCGGCGGGTGGCGTGGGGGCAAGGGTGGCCTTGCTGGGGCTAAGGGGCCGTGCCGACTCAATGGTGGCTCCCAGTGGGTTAAGGGCCGACTGCCGTCGGGCAGGAGGGCCGGCCCGGGCTGCGGCTGGGCTGCGCCTAGCGCCGCGTGGGCGGGCAGAGGGGAGGCCCAAGGGACCGCGGGCCCCGGGCCCTGAAGCCTCCGGGGCCACGTCCCTGTGAGCGACGTGCGGGATCTGGGGCGGGGCGCCAAGCGCCGAACGGTTTGGTGGGTCCCGCCCGCCCTGGGCTGGGAGGTCGCCGAACCCTCCGCCACCCCCCTGGTACCCGAGGCCGCCGTTGCCCTGCCTGGGCGGGCGGCGGGGCCGTGCCGGGGCGGGCTGGCCGCCGGGCTGGCGGGGAGGCGCAAGCGCCAGCGAAGCTGGGCCTCAAGAGGCACTCCGCGGGCCCCTCTTAACGTCTACGGCCATACCACCCTGAACGCGCCGGAACTCGTCTGATCTCGGAAGCTAAGCAGGGTCGGGCCTGGTTAGTACTTGGATGGGAGACCGCCTGGGAATACCGGGTGCTGTAGGCTTCTTGCCTCCCGCTCCGCCTTCTCCTTTAGTCGCCCGCCGCCTCCGCCCCCGCCCCCGCCCCCGCCGGGCAGCGCTGCAGGCCCCACCTCCTCCGGCCCCTCCCACCACAGCGCGCCAGAGGGGGCGCTCCGCGCCGGCCTGGCCGGCCAGGCGGCCAGAAGGCGGCCCTGGAAGGCAGCCGCCACCCCAGCCGCTCCCGTGGTGGCTGGCCCGGACCCAGACTCCGCCGCAGGCCGGGGTGCCGTCCGTGCGGCCCACGAAGCCCTCGACCTGCACTTGGCCGCCCCCACCGGAGCCCAGCCGCGCCGCAGCCCCCTGTCTGCCCGTGTGTCTCTCCACAGCTCCCTCCGGAAAAAGCCCACCCTTTGCCACTTCGCCACGGCCGAGAGTGGGAGTGGGGTCGTGGGCTGGGACCGGTTCGCTGGGCTGGCTAGACACCAGGCGCCGGGAACTTTGCTCGGCAGTTGGCGTGGGGGCAAGGGTGGCGTTGCTGTGTCTAAGGGGCCGTGCCGGCTCAATGGTGGCTCCCAGTGGCTTCGGGCCGACTGCCGTTGGGCAGGCGGGCCGGCCAGGCCGTGGCTGGGCTGCGCCTAGCACTGTGTGGATTGACAGGGTGGGGAATGCACAAGGGACCGAGGGCCACAGGCCCTTAAGCCTCCGGGGCCAAGTCCTGTGAGCGTTGAGCGGCTCTGGGGCGGAGGGCCAAGCGCCTACAGGCCTGGAGGGTCCCGCCTGACCTGAGCTGCGAAGTCGCCCACAACTCCACCACCCCCGGGCCCTCGAGGCCTCCTGTCGCTTGCCTGGGCGGACGGCAGGGCCGCGCCGGAGAGGGTTGGCTGCCGGGCTGGCGGTGAGTCGCCAGCACCAGCGAAGCTAAGCCTCAAGAGGCACACCGTGGCCCCCGCTGCATTCTACGGCCACACCTCCCTGAACGCACCACACCTCGTCTGATCTCGGAAGCTAATCAGGGTCTGGCCTGTTTCGTACCTGGATGGGAGACCACATGGGAATACCGAGTGCTGTAGGCTTTTTTGCCTCCCGCTCCGCCTTGACATTTAGTGGCCCGCGGCCGAGGCCGCCTCCGCCCCCGCTGAGCACCGCTGCAGGCCTCACCTCCTCACGTCCCTCCCAACACAGCGCGCCGGAGGGGGCGCTCCCCACCAGCCTGGCTGGACATGTGGCCAGAAGGCGGCCCTGGAAGGCAGCCGCACCCCAGCCGCTCCCGGGGTGGATGACCCGGACCCAGACTCCGCCGCAGGCCCGGGTGCCGGCCGTGAGGCCCGCGAGTCCCTCGTCCCGCACCAGGCCACCACCACGAGTGCCCATCCGTGCCGCAGACACCTGTCTGCCCGTGTGTCTCTCCACAGCTCCCTCCAGAAAAAGCCCACCCTTTGCCGTTTCGCCACGGCCGAGTGCGGGAGCGGGGTCGTGGGCCAGGACTCGTTCTCCGAACCGGCCGACCACTAGGCACCGGGAACAGTGCTCGGCAGTTGGCGTGGATGCAAGTGTGGCCTTGCTGGCTGTAATGGGCCATGCCAACACAATGGTGGCTCCCAGTGGATTCGGGGCAACTGCCGTCGGGCAGGAGGGCCGGCCCGGCCACGGCTAGGTTGTGCCTAGCACTGCGTGAGTGGACAGGGTTGGTAATGCCCGAGGGACCTAGGGCCAAGGGACATTAAGCCTCCGGGGCCACGTCCTTGTGAGCATCAAGCGGGACCTGGGGCGGAGCGCCAAGCACCTACGGGCCTGGAGGATCCCGCCTGACCTGAGCTGCGAGGTCGCCCTTGACTATGCAACCCCTGGGTCCCTGAGGCCTCCTGTCGCCAGCCTGGGCGGGCGGCAGGGCCTTGCTGAAGAGGGCTGACCGCCGAGCAGGGAGCAAGTCGCCAGCACCAGCGAAGCAAAGCCTCAAGAGGCACACCGTGGCCCCGGCTGCCCTCTAAGGCCATACCACCCTGAACGTGCCCCATCTCGTCTGATCGCGGAAGCTAAGCAGGGTCGGGCCTGGTTAGTACTTGGATGGGAGACCGCCTGGGAATACCGGGTGCTGTAGGCTTTTTGCCTCCCGCTCCGCCTTCTCCTTTAGTCGCCCGCCGCCTCCGCCGCCGCCCCCGCCCCCGCCGAGCAGCGCTGCAGGCCCCACCTCCTCCGGCCCCTCCCACCACAGCGCGCCAGAGGGGGCGCTCCGCGCCGGCCTGGCCGGCCAGGCGGCCAGAAGGCGGCCCTGGAAGGCAGCCGCCACCCCAGCCGCTCCCGTGGTGGCTGGCCCGGACCCAGACTCCGCCGCAGGCCGGGGTGCCGTCCGTGCGGCCCACGAAGCCCTCGACCTGCACTTGGCCGCCCCCACCGGAGCCCAGCCGCGCCGCAGCCCCCTGTCTGCCCGTGTGTATCTCCACAGCTCCCTCCGGAAAAAGCCCACCCTCCGCCGTTTCGCCACGGCCGGGGGCGGGAGCGGGGGCGGGGGCTGGGACCGGTTCGCTGGGCTGGCTAGACACCAGGCGCCGGGTCCTGTGCTCGGCGGGTGGCGTGGGGGCAAGGGTGGCCTTGCTGGGGCTAAGGGGCCGTGCCGGCTCAATGGTGGCTCCCAGTGGGTTAAGGGCCGACTGCCGTCGGGCAGGAGGGCCGGCCAGGCCGTGGCTGGGCTGCGCCTAGCACTGTGTGGATTGACAGGGTGGGGAATGCACAAGGGACCGAGGGCCACAGGCCCTTAAGCCTCCGGGGCCAAGTCCTGTGAGCGTTGAGCGGCTCTGGGGCGGAGGGCCAAGCGCCTACAGGCCTGGAGGGTCCCGCCTGACCTGAGCTGCGAAGTCGCCCACAACTCCACCACCCCCGGGCCCTCGAGGCCTCCTGTCGCTTGCCTGGGCGGACGGCAGGGCCGCGCCGGAGAGGGTTGGCTGCCGGGCTGGCGGTGAGTCGCCAGCACCAGCGAAGCTAAGCCTCAAGAGGCACACCGTGGCCCCCGCTGCATTCTACGGCCACACCTCCCTGAACGCACCACACCTCGTCTGATCTCGGAAGCTAATCAGGGTCTGGCCTGTTTCGTACCTGGATGGGAGACCACATGGGAATACCGAGTGCTGTAGGCTTTTTTGCCTCCCGCTCCGCCTTGACATTTAGTGGCCCGCGGCCGAGGCCGCCTCCGCCCCCGCTGAGCACCGCTGCAGGCCTCACCTCCTCACGTCCCTCCCAACACAGCGCGCCGGAGGGATCGCTCCCCGCCGAGCTGGCTGGACATGCGGCCAGAATGCGGCCCTGGAAGGCAGCCGCCACCCCAGCTGCTCCCGTGGTGGCTGGCCCGGACCCAGACTCCGCCGCAGGCCGGGGTGCCGTCCGTGCGGCCCGCGAGGACCTCGACCTGCACTTGGCCGCCCCCACCGGAGCCCAGCCGCGCCGCAGCCCCCTGTCTGCCCGTGTGTCTCTCCACAGCTCCCTCCGGAAAAAGCCCCCCCCTCCGCCGTTTCGCCACGGCCGGGGGCGGGAGCGGGGGCGGGGGCCGGGGCCGCTTCTCCGGGCCTGCCGGCCACCAGGGCCGGGGTCCTGTGCTCGGCGGGCGGCGTGGGGGCAAGGGGGGGCCTTGCTGGGGCTAAGGGGCCGTGCCCACTCCATGGTGGCTCCCAGTGGCTTCGGGCCAGCTGCTGCCCGGCCGGAGGGCCGGCCCGGCCGTGGCCGGGCTGCGCCTAACTCCGCGTGGGCGGGCAGGGGGGGATGCCCAAGGGACCGCGGCCGCCGGGCCCTGAAGCCTCCGGGGCCGCGTCCCTGTGAGCGTCGAGCGGGATCTGCGGCGGGGCGCCAAGCGCCGACGGGCCTGGAGCGTCCCGCCCGCCCTGGGCTGCGAGGTGGCCCACCACTCCGCCACCCCCGGGTCCCCGAGGCCTCCTGTCGCCTGCCTGGGCGGGCGGCAGGGCCCTGCCGGAGAGGGCTGGCCGCCGGCATGGCGGTAAGGCGCAGGCGCCAGCGAAGCTGGGCCTCAAGAGGCACCGCGCGGGCCCCTCCTGCGTCTACGGCCATACCACCCTGAACGCGCCCGATCTCGTCTGATCTCGGAAGCTAAGCAGGGTCGGGCCTGGTTAGTACTTGGATGGGAGACCGCCTGGGAATACCGGGTGCTGTAGGCTTTTTGCCTCCCGCTCCGCCTTCTCCTTTAGTCGCCCGCCGCCTCCGCCCCCGCCCCCGCCCCCGCCCCCGCCGGGCACCGCTGCAGGCCCCACCTCCTCCGGCCCCTCCCACCACAGCGCGCCAGAGGGGGCGCTCTCCGCCTGCCTGGCCGGCCAGGCGGCCAGAAGGCGGCCCTGGAAGGCAGCCGCATCCCAGCCGCTCCCGGGGTGGCTGGCCTGAACCCAGACTCCGCCTCAGGCCCGGGTGCCGGCCGTGCGGCCCGCGAGCCCCTTGACCTGCACCTGGCCGCCCCCACTAGCGCCCAGCCCCGGCGCAGCCACCTATCTGCCGGTGTGTCTCTCCACAGCTCCCTCCGGAAAAAGCCCCCCCTCCGCCGTTTCGCCACGGCCGGGGGCGGGAGCGGGGGCGGGGGCCGGGGCCGGTGCTCCGGGCCGGCCGGCCACAAGGCGCCGGGTCCTGTGCTCGGCGGGTGGCGTGGGGGCAAGGGTGGCCTTGCTGGGGCTAAGGGGCCGTGCCGACTCAATGGTGGCTCCCAGTGGGTTAAGGGCCGACTGCCGTCGGGCAGGAGGGCCGGCCCGGGCTGCGGCTGGGCTGCGCCTAGCGCCGCGTGGGCGGGCAGAGGGGAGGCCCAAGGGACCGCGGGCCCCGGGCCCTGAAGCCTCCGGGGCCACGTCCCTGTGAGCGACGTGCGGGATCTGGGGCGGGGCGCCAAGCGCCGAACGGTTTGGTGGGTCCCGCCCGCCCTGGGCTGGGAGGTCGCCGAACCCTCCGCCACCCCCCTGGTACCCGAGGCCGCCGTTGCCCTGCCTGGGCGGGCGGCGGGGCCCTGCCGGGGCGGGCTGGCCGCCGGGCTGGCGGGGAGGCGCAAGCGCCAGCGAAGCTGGGCCTCAAGAGGCACTCCGCGGGCCCCTCTTAACGTCTACGGCCATACCACCCTGAACGCGCCAGAACTCGTCTGATCTCAGAAGCTAAGCAGGGTCGGGCCTGGTTAGTACTTGGATGGGAGACCGCCTGGGAATACCGGGTGCTGTAGGCTTCTTGCCTCCCGCTCCGCCTTCTCCTTTAGTCGCCCGCCGCCTCCGCCCCCGCCCCCGCCCCTGCCGGGCAGCGCTGCAGGCCCCACCTCCTCCGGCCCCTCCCACCACAGCGCGCCAGAGGGGGCGCTCCGCGCCGGCCTGGCCGGCCAGGCGGCCAGAAGGCGGCCCTGGAAGGCAGCCGCCACCCCAGCCGCTCCCGTGGTGGCTGGCCCGGACCCAGACTCCGCCGCAGGCCGGGGTGCCGTCCGTGCGGCCCACGAAGCCCTCGACCTGCACTTGGCCGCCCCCACCGGAGCCCAGCCGCGCCGCAGCCCCCTGTCTGCCCGTGTGTCTCTCCACAGCTCCCTCTGGAAAAAGCCCACCCTTTGCCACTTCGCCACGGCGAGAGTGGGAGCGGGGTTGTGGGCTGGGACCGGTTCGCTGGGCTGGCTAGACACCAGGCGCCGGGAACTTTGCTCGGCAGTTGGCGTGGGGGCAAGGGTGGCGTTGCTGTGTCTAAGGGGCCGTGCCGGCTCAATGGTGGCTCCCAGTGGCTTCGGGCCAACTGCCGTTGGGCAGGCGGGCCGGCCAGGCCGTGGCTGGGCTGCGCCTAGCACTGTGTGGATTGACAGGGTGGGGAATGCACAAGGGACCGAGGGCCACAGGCCCTTAAGCCTCCGGGGCCAAGTCCTGTGAGCGTTGAGCGGCTCTGGGGCGGAGGGCCAAGCGCCTACAGGCCTGGAGGGTCCCGCCTGACCTGAGCTGCGAAGTCGCCCACAACTCCACCACCCCCGGGCCCTCGAGGCCTCCTGTCGCTTGCCTGGGCGGACGGCAGGGCCGCGCCGGAGAGGGTTGGCTGCCGGGCTGGCGGTGAGTCGCCAGCACCAGCGAAGCTAAGCCTCAAGAGGCACACCGTGGCCCCCGCTGCATTCTACGGCCACACCTCCCTGAACGCACCACACCTCGTCTGATCTCGGAAGCTAATCAGGGTCTGGCCTGTTTCGTACCTGGATGGGAGACCACATGGGAATACCGAGTGCTGTAGGCTTTTTTGCCTCCCGCTCCGCCTTGACATTTAGTGGCCCGCGGCCGAGGCCGCCTCCGCCCCCGCTGAGCACCGCTGCAGGCCTCACCTCCTCACGTCCCTCCCAACACAGCGCGCCGGAGGGATCGCTCCCCGCCGAGCTGGCTGGACATGCGGCCAGAATGCGGCCCTGGAAGGCAGCCGCCACCCCAGCCGCTCCCGTGGTGGCTGGCCCGGACCCAGACTCCGCCGCAGGCCGGGGTGCCATCCGTGCGGCCCGCGAGGCCCTCGACCTGCACTTGGCCGCCCCCACCGGAGCCCAGCAGCGCCGCAGCCCCCTGTCTGCCCGTGTGTCTCTCCACAGCTCCCTCCGGAAAAAGCCCCCCCCTCCGCCGTTTCGCCACGGCCGGGGGTGGGAGCGGGGGCGGGGGCCGGGGCCGCTTCTCCGGGCCTGCCGGCCACCAGGGCCGGGGTCCTGTGCTCGGCGGGCGGCGTGGGGGCAAGGGGGGGCCTTGCTGGGGCTAAGGGGCCGTGCCCACTCCATGGTGGCTCCCAGTGGCTTCGGGCCAGGTGCTGCCCGGCCGGAGGGCCGGCCCGGCCGTGGCCGGGCTGCGCCTAACTCCGCGTGGGCGGGCAGGGGGGGATGCCCAAGGGACCGCGGCCGCCGGGCCCTGAAGCCTCCGGGGCCGCGTCCCTGTGAGCGTCGAGCGGGATCTGCGGCGGGGCGCCAAGCGCCGACGGGCCTGGAGCATCCCGCCCGCCCTGGGCTGCGAGGTGGCCCACCACTCCGCCACCCCCGGGTCCCCGAGGCCTCCTGTCGCCTGCCTGGGCGGGCGGCAGGGCCCTGCCGGAGAGGGCTGGCCGCCGGCATGGCGGTAAGGCGCAGGCGCCAGCGAAGCTGGGCCTCAAGAGGCACCGCGCGGGCCCCTCCTGCGTCTACGGCCATACCACCCTGAACGCGCCCGATCTCGTCTGATCTCGGAAGCTAAGCAGGGTCGGGCCTGGTTAGTACTTGGATGGGAGACCGCCTGGGAATACCGGGTGCTGTAGGCTTTTTGCCTCCCGCTCCGCCTTCTCCTTTAGTCGCCCGCCGCCTCCGCCCCCGCCCCCGCCCCCGCCCCCGCCGGGCACCGCTGCAGGCCCCACCTCCTCCGGCCCCTCCCACCACAGCGCGCCAGAGGGGGCGCTCCGCGCCGGCCTGGCCGGCCAGGCGGCCAGAAGGCGGCCCTGGAAGGCAGCCGCATCCCAGCCGCTCCCGGGGTGGCTGGCCTGAACCCAGACTCCGCCTCAGGCCCGGGTGCCGGCCGTGCGGCCCGCGAGCCCCTTGACCTGCACCTGGCCGCCCCCACTAGCGCCCAGCCCCGGCGCAGCCACCTATCTGCCGGTGTGTCTCTCCACAGCTCCCTCCGGAAAAAGCCCCCCCTCCGCCGTTTCGCCACGGCCGGGGGCGGGAGCGGGGGCGGGGGCCGGGGCCGGTGCTCCGGGCCGGCCGGCCACAAGGCGCCGGGTCCTGTGCTCGGCGGGTGGCGTGGGGGCAAGGGTGGCCTTGCTGGGGCTAAGGGGCCGTGCCGACTCAATGGTGGCTCCCAGTGGGTTAAGGGCCGACTGCCGTCGGGCAGGAGGGCCGGCCCGGGCTGCGGCTGGGCTGCGCCTAGCGCCGCGTGGGCGGGCAGAGGGGAGGCCCAAGGGACCGCGGGCCCCGGGCCCTGAAGCCTCCGGGGCCACGTCCCTGTGAGCGACGTGCGGGATCTGGGGCGGGGCGCCAAGCGCCGAACGGTTTGGTGGGTCCCGCCCGCCCTGGGCTGGGAGGTCGCCGAACCCTCCGCCACCCCCCTGGTACCCGAGGCCGCCGTTGCCCTGCCTGGGCGGGCGGCGGGGCCCTGCCGGGGCGGGCTGGCCGCCGGGCTGGCGGGGAGGCGCAAGCGCCAGCGAAGCTGGGCCTCAAGAGGCACTCCGCGGGCCCCTCTTAACGTCTACGGCCATACCACCCTGAACGCGCCCGAACTCGTCTGATCTCGGAAGCTAAGCAGGGTCGGGCCTGGTTAGTACTTGGATGGGAGACCGCCTGGGAATACCGGGTGCTGTAGGCTTCTTGCCTCCCGCTCCGCCTTCTCCTTTAGTCGCCCGCCGCCTCCGCCCCCGCCCCCGCCCCCGCCGGGCAGCGCTGCAGGCCCCACCTCCTCCGGCCCCTCCCACCACAGCGCGCCAGAGGGGGCGCTCCGCGCCGGCCTGGCCGGCCAGGCGGCCAGAAGGCGGCCCTGGAAGGCAGCCGCCACCCCAGCCGCTCCCGTGGTGGCTGGCCCGGACCCAGACTCCGCCGCAGGCCGGGGTGCCGTCCGTGCGGCCCACGAAGCCCTCGACCTGCACTTGGCCGCCCCCACCGGAGCCCAGCCGCGCCGCAGCCCCCTGTCTGCCCGTGTGTCTCTCCACAGCTCCCTCCGGAAAAAGCCCACCCTTTGCCACTTCGCCACGGCCGAGAGTGGGAGCGGGGTCGTGGGCTGGGACCGGTTCGCTGGGCTGGCTAGACACCAGGCGCCGGGAACTTTGCTCGGCAGTTGGCGTGGGGGCAAGGGTGGCGTTGCTGTGTCTAAGGGGCCGTGCCGGCTCAATGGTGGCTCCCAGTGGCTTCGGGCCGACTGCCGTTGGGCAGGCGGGCCGGCCAGGCCGTGGCTGGGCTGCGCCTAGCACTGTGTGGATTGACAGGGTGGGGAATGCACAAGGGACCGAGGGCCACAGGCCCTTAAGCCTCCGGGGCCAAGTCCTGTGAGCGTTGAGCGGCTCTGGGGCGGAGGGCCAAGCGCCTACAGGCCTGGAGGGTCCCGCCTGACCTGAGCTGCGAAGTCGCCCACAACTCCACCACCCCCGGGCCCTCGAGGCCTCCTGTCGCTTGCCTGGGCGGACGGCAGGGCCGCGCCGGAGAGGGTTGGCTGCCGGGCTGGCGGTGAGTCGCCAGCACCAGCGAAGCTAAGCCTCAAGAGGCACACCGTGGCCCCCGCTGCATTCTACGGCCACACCTCCCTGAACGCACCACACCTCGTCTGATCTCGGAAGCTAATCAGGGTCTGGCCTGTTTCGTACCTGGATGGGAGACCACATGGGAATACCGAGTGCTGTAGGCTTTTTTGCCTCCCGCTCCGCCTTGACATTTAGTGGCCCGCGGCCGAGGCCGCCTCCGCCCCCGCTGAGCACCGCTGCAGGCCTCACCTCCTCACGTCCCTCCCAACACAGCGCGCCGGAGGGATCGCTCCCCGCCGAGCTGGCTGGACATGCGGCCAGAATGCGGCCCTGGAAGGCAGCCGCCACCCCAGCCGCTCCCGTGGTGGCTGGCCCGGACCCAGACTCCGCCGCAGGCCGGGGTGCCGTCCGTGCGGCCCGCGAGGCCCTCGACCTGCACTTGGCCGCCCCCACCGGAGCCCAGCCGCGCCGCAGCCCCCTGTCTGCCCGTGTGTCTCTCCACAGCTCCCTCCGGAAAAAGCCCCCCCCTCCGCCGTTTCGCCACGGCCGGGGGCGGGAGCGGGGGCGGGGGCCGGGGCCGCTTCTCCGGGCCTGCCGGCCACCAGGGCCGGGGTCCTGTGCTCGGCGGGCGGCGTGGGGGCAAGGGGGGGCCTTGCTGGGGCTAAGGGGCCGTGCCCACTCCATGGTGGCTCCCAGTGGCTTCGGGCCAGCTGCTGCCCGGCCGGAGGGCCGGCCCGGCCGTGGCCGGGCTGCGCCTAACTCCGCGTGGGCGGGCAGGGGGGGATGCCCAAGGGACCGCGGCCGCCGGGCCCTGAAGCCTCCGGGGCCGCGTCCCTGTGAGCGTCGAGCGGGATCTGCGGCGGGGCGCCAAGCGCCGACGGGCCTGGAGCGTCCCGCCCGCCCTGGGCTGCGAGGTGGCCCACCACTCCGCCACCCCCGGGTCCCCGAGGCCTCCTGTCGCCTGCCTGGGCGGGCGGCAGGGCCCTGCCGGAGAGGGCTGGCCGCCGGCATGGCGGTAAGGCGCAGGCGCCAGCGAAGCTGGGCCTCAAGAGGCACCGCGCGGGCCCCTCCTGCGTCTACGGCCATACCACCCTGAACGCGCCCGATCTCGTCTGATCTCGGAAGCTAAGCAGGGTCGGGCCTGGTTAGTACTTGGATGGGAGACCGCCTGGGAATACCGGGTGCTGTAGGCTTTTTGCCTCCCGCTCCGCCTTCTCCTTTAGTCGCCCGCCGCCTCCGCCCCCGCCCCCGCCCCCGCCCCCGCCGGGCACCGCTGCAGGCCCCACCTCCTCCGGCCCCTCCCACCACAGCGCGCCAGAGGGGGCGCTCTCCGCCTGCCTGGCCGGCCAGGCGGCCAGAAGGCGGCCCTGGAAGGCAGCCGCATCCCAGCCGCTCCCGGGGTGGCTGGCCTGAACCCAGACTCCGCCTCAGGCCCGGGTGCCGGCCGTGCGGCCCGCGAGCCCCTTGACCTGCACCTGGCCGCCCCCACTAGCGCCCAGCCCCGGCGCAGCCACCTATCTGCCGGTGTGTCTCTCCACAGCTCCCTCCGGAAAAAGCCCCCCCTCCGCCGTTTCGCCACGGCCGAGTGCGGGAGCGGGGTCGTGGGCCAGGACTCGTTCTCCGAACCGGCCGACCACTAGGCACCGGGAACAGTGCTCGGCAGTTGGCGTGGATGCAAGTGTGGCCTTGCTGGCTGTAATGGGCCATGCCAACACAATGGTGGCTCCCAGTGGATTCGGGGCAACTGCCGTCGGGCAGGAGGGCCGGCCCGGCCACGGCTAGGTTGTGCCTAGCACTGCGTGAGTGGACAGGGTTGGTAATGCCCGAGGGACCTAGGGCCAAGGGACATTAAGCCTCCGGGGCCACGTCCTTGTGAGCATCAAGCGGGACCTGGGGCGGAGCGCCAAGCACCTACGGGCCTGGAGGATCCCGCCTGACCTGAGCTGCGAGGTCGCCCTTGACTATGCAACCCCTGGGTCCCTGAGGCCTCCTGTCGCCAGCCTGGGCGGGCGGCAGGGCCTTGCTGAAGAGGGCTGACCGCCGAGCAGGGAGCAAGTCGCCAGCACCAGCGAAGCAAAGCCTCAAGAGGCACCCCGTGGCCCCGGCTGCCCTCTAAGGCCATACCACCCTGAACGTGCCCCATCTCGTCTGATCGCGGAAGCTAAGCAGGGTCGGGCCTGGTTAGTACTTGGATGGGAGACCGCCTGGGAATACCGGGTGCTGTAGGCTTTTTGCCTCCCGCTCCGCCTTCTCCTTTAGTCGCCCGCCGCCTCCGCCGCCGCCCCCGCCCCCGCCGAGCAGCGCTGCAGGCCCCACCTCCTCCGGCCCCTCCCACCACAGCGCGCCAGAGGGGGCGCTCCGCGCCGGCCTGGCCGGCCAGGCGGCCAGAAGGCGGCCCTGGAAGGCAGCCGCCACCCCAGCCGCTCCCGTGGTGGCTGGCCCGGACCCAGACTCCGCCGCAGGCCGGGGTGCCGTCCGTGCGGCCCACGAAGCCCTCGACCTGCACTTGGCCGCCCCCACCGGAGCCCAGCCGCGCCGCAGCCCCCTGTCTGCCCGTGTGTATCTCCACAGCTCCCTCCGGAAAAAGCCCACCCTCCGCCGTTTCGCCACGGCCGGGGGCGGGAGCGGGGGCGGGGGCTGGGACCGGTTCGCTGGGCTGGCTAGACACCAGGCGCCGGGTCCTGTGCTCGGCGGGTGGCGTGGGGGCAAGGGTGGCCTTGCTGGGGCTAAGGGGCCGTGCCGGCTCAATGGTGGCTCCCAGTGGGTTAAGGGCCGACTGCCGTCGGGCAGGAGGGCCGGCCAGGCCGTGGCTGGGCTGCGCCTAGCACTGTGTGGATTGACAGGGTGGGGAATGCACAAGGGACCGAGGGCCACAGGCCCTTAAGCCTCCGGGGCCAAGTCCTGTGAGCGTTGAGCGGCTCTGGGGCGGAGGGCCAAGCGCCTACAGGCCTGGAGGGTCCCGCCTGACCTGAGCTGCGAAGTCGCCCACAACTCCACCACCCCCGGGCCCTCGAGGCCTCCTGTCGCTTGCCTGGGCGGACGGCAGGGCCGCGCCGGAGAGGGTTGGCTGCCGGGCTGGCGGTGAGTCGCCAGCACCAGCGAAGCTAAGCCTCAAGAGGCACACCGTGGCCCCCGCTGCATTCTACGGCCACACCTCCCTGAACGCACCACACCTCGTCTGATCTCGGAAGCTAATCAGGGTCTGGCCTGTTTCGTACCTGGATGGGAGACCACATGGGAATACCGAGTGCTGTAGGCTTTTTTGCCTCCCGCTCCGCCTTGACATTTAGTGGCCCGCGGCCGAGGCCGCCTCCGCCCCCGCTGAGCACCGCTGCAGGCCTCACCTCCTCACGTCCCTCCCAACACAGCGCGCCGGAGGGATCGCTCCCCGCCGAGCTGGCTGGACATGCGGCCAGAATGCGGCCCTGGAAGGCAGCCGCCACCCCAGCCGCTCCCGTGGTGGCTGGCCCGGACCCAGACTCCGCCGCAGGCCGGGGTGCCGTCCGTGCGGCCCGCGAGGCCCTCGACCTGCACTTGGCCGCCCCCACCGGAGCCCAGCCGCGCCGCAGCCCCCTGTCTGCCCGTGTGTCTCTCCACAGCTCCCTCCGGAAAAAGCCCCCCCCTCCGCCGTTTCGCCACGGCCGGGGGCGGGAGCGGGGGCGGGGGCCGGGGCCGCTTCTCCGGGCCTGCCGGCCACCAGGGCCGGGGTCCTGTGCTCGGCGGGCGGCGTGGGGGCAAGGGGGGGCCTTGCTGGGGCTAAGGGGCCGTGCCCACTCCATGGTGGCTCCCAGTGGCTTCGGGCCAGCTGCTGCCCGGCCGGAGGGCCGGCCCGGCCGTGGCCGGGCTGCGCCTAACTCCGCGTGGGCGGGCAGGGGGGGATGCCCAAGGGACCGCGGCCGCCGGGCCCTGAAGCCTCCGGGGCCGCGTCCCTGTGAGCGTCGAGCGGGATCTGCGGCGGGGCGCCAAGCGCCGACGGGCCTGGAGCGTCCCGCCCGCCCTGGGCTGCGAGGTGGCCCACCACTCCGCCACCCCCGGGTCCCCGAGGCCTCCTGTCGCCTGCCTGGGCGGGCGGCAGGGCCCTGCCGGAGAGGGCTGGCTGCCGGCATGGCGGTAAGGCGCAGGCGCCAGCGAAGCTGGGCCTCAAGAGGCACCGCGCGGGCCCCTCCTGCGTCTACGGCCATACCACCCTGAACGCGCCCGATCTCGTCTGATCTCGGAAGCTAAGCAGGGTCGGGCCTGGTTAGTACTTGGATGGGAGACCGCCTGGGAATACCGGGTGCTGTAGGCTTTTTGCCTCCCGCTCCGCCTTCTCCTTTAGTCGCCCGCCGCCTCCGCCCCCGCCCCCGCCCCCGCCCCCGCCGGGCACCGCTGCAGGCCCCACCTCCTCCGGCCCCTCCCACCACAGCGCGCCAGAGGGGGCGCTCTCCGCCTGCCTGGCCGGCCAGGCGGCCAGAAGGCGGCCCTGGAAGGCAGCCGCATCCCAGCCGCTCCCGGGGTGGCTGGCCTGAACCCAGACTCCGCCTCAGGCCCGGGTGCCGGCCGTGCGGCCCGCGAGCCCCTTGACCTGCACCTGGCCGCCCCCACTAGCGCCCAGCCCCGGCGCAGCCACCTATCTGCCGGTGTGTCTCTCCACAGCTCCCTCCGGAAAAAGCCCCCCCTCCGCCGTTTCGCCACGGCCGGGGGCGGGAGCGGGGGCGGGGGCCGGGGCCGGTGCTCCGGGCCGGCCGGCCACAAGGCGCCGGGTCCTGTGCTCGGCGGGTGGCGTGGGGGCAAGGGTGGCCTTGCTGGGGCTAAGGGGCCGTGCCGACTCAATGGTGGCTCCCAGTGGGTTAAGGGCCGACTGCCGTCGGGCAGGAGGGCCGGCCCGGGCTGCGGCTGGGCTGCGCCTAGCGCCGCGTGGGCGGGCAGAGGGGAGGCCCAAGGGACCGCGGGCCCCGGGCCCTGAAGCCTCCGGGGCCACGTCCCTGTGAGCGACGTGCGGGATCTGGGGCGGGGCGCCAAGCGCCGAACGGTTTGGTGGGTCCCGCCCGCCCTGGGCTGGGAGGTCGCCGAACCCTCCGCCACCCCCCTGGTACCCGAGGCCGCCGTTGCCCTGCCTGGGCGGGCGGCGGGGCCCTGCCGGGGCGGGCTGGCCGCCGGGCTGGCGGGGAGGCGCAAGCGCCAGCGAAGCTGGGCCTCAAGAGGCACTCCGCGGGCCCCTCTTAACGTCTACGGCCATACCACCCTGAACGCGCCCGAACTCGTCTGATCTCGGAAGCTAAGCAGGGTCGGGCCTGGTTAGTACTTGGATGGGAGACCGCCTGGGAATACCGGGTGCTGTAGGCTTCTTGCCTCCCGCTCCGCCTTCTCCTTTAGTCGCCCGCCGCCTCCGCCGCCGCCCCCGCCCCCGCCGAGCAGCGCTGCAGGCCCCACCTCCTCCGGCCCCTCCCACCACAGCGCGCCAGAGGGGGCGCTCCGCGCCGGCCTGGCCGGCCAGGCGGCCAGAAGGCGGCCCTGGAAGGCAGCCGCCACCCCAGCCGCTCCCGTGGTGGCTGGCCCGGACCCAGACTCCGCCGCAGGCCGGGGTGCCGTCCGTGCGGCCCACGAAGCCCTCGACCTGCACTTGGCCGCCCCCACCGGAGCCCAGCCGCGCCGCAGCCCCCTGTCTGCCCGTGTGTATCTCCACAGCTCCCTCCGGAAAAAGCCCACCCTCCGCCGTTTCGCCACGGCCGGGGGCGGGAGCGGGGGCGGGGGCTGGGACCGGTTCGCTGGGCTGGCTAGACACCAGGCGCCGGGTCCTGTGCTCGGCGGGTGGCGTGGGGGCAAGGGTGGCCTTGCTGGGGCTAAGGGGCCGTGCCGGCTCAATGGTGGCTCCCAGTGGGTTAAGGGCCGACTGCCGTCGGGCAGGAGGGCCGGCCAGGCCGTGGCTGGGCTGCGCCTAGCACTGTGTGGATTGACAGGGTGGGGAATGCACAAGGGACCGAGGGCCACAGGCCCTTAAGCCTCCGGGGCCAAGTCCTGTGAGCGTTGAGCGGCTCTGGGGCGGAGGGCCAAGCGCCTACAGGCCTGGAGGGTCCCGCCTGACCTGAGCTGCGAAGTCGCCCACAACTCCACCACCCCCGGGCCCTCGAGGCCTCCTGTCGCTTGCCTGGGCGGACGGCAGGGCCGCGCCGGAGAGGGTTGGCTGCCGGGCTGGCGGTGAGTCGCCAGCACCAGCGAAGCTAAGCCTCAAGAGGCACACCGTGGCCCCCGCTGCATTCTACGGCCACACCTCCCTGAACGCACCACACCTCGTCTGATCTCGGAAGCTAATCAGGGTCTGGCCTGTTTCGTACCTGGATGGGAGACCACATGGGAATACCGAGTGCTGTAGGCTTTTTTGCCTCCCGCTCCGCCTTGACATTTAGTGGCCCGCGGCCGAGGCCGCCTCCGCCCCCGCTGAGCACCGCTGCAGGCCTCACCTCCTCACGTCCCTCCCAACACAGCGCGCCGGAGGGATCGCTCCCCGCCGAGCTGGCTGGACATGCGGCCAGAATGCGGCCCTGGAAGGCAGCCGCCACCCCAGCCGCTCCCGTGGTGGCTGGCCCGGACCCAGACTCCGCCGCAGGCCGGGGTGCCGTCCGTGCGGCCCGCGAGGCCCTCGACCTGCACTTGGCCGCCCCCACCGGAGCCCAGCCGCGCCGCAGCCCCCTGTCTGCCCGTGTGTCTCTCCACAGCTCCCTCCGGAAAAAGCCCCCCCCTCCGCCGTTTCGCCACGGCCGGGGGCGGGAGCGGGGGCGGGGGCCGGGGCCGCTTCTCCGGGCCTGCCGGCCACCAGGGCCGGGGTCCTGTGCTCGGCGGGCGGCGTGGGGGCAAGGGGGGGCCTTGCTGGGGCTAAGGGGCCGTGCCCACTCCATGGTGGCTCCCAGTGGCTTCGGGCCAGCTGCTGCCCGGCCGGAGGGCCGGCCCGGCCGTGGCCGGGCTGCGCCTAACTCCGCGTGGGCGGGCAGGGGGGGATGCCCAAGGGACCGCGGCCGCCGGGCCCTGAAGCCTCCGGGGCCGCGTCCCTGTGAGCGTCGAGCGGGATCTGCGGCGGGGCGCCAAGCGCCGACGGGCCTGGAGCGTCCCGCCCGCCCTGGGCTGCGAGGTGGCCCACCACTCCGCCACCCCCGGGTCCCCGAGGCCTCCTGTCGCCTGCCTGGGCGGGCGGCAGGGCCCTGCCGGAGAGGGCTGGCCGCCGGCATGGCGGTAAGGCGCAGGCGCCAGCGAAGCTGGGCCTCAAGAGGCACCGCGCGGGCCCCTCCTGCGTCTACGGCCATACCACCCTGAACGCGCCCGATCTCGTCTGATCTCGGAAGCTAAGCAGGGTCGGGCCTGGTTAGTACTTGGATGGGAGACCGCCTGGGAATACCGGGTGCTGTAGGCTTTTTGCCTCCCGCTCCGCCTTCTCCTTTAGTCGCCCGCCGCCTCCGCCCCCGCCCCCGCCCCCGCCCCCGCCGGGCACCGCTGCAGGCCCCACCTCCTCCGGCCCCTCCCACCACAGCGCGCCAGAGGGGGCGCTCTCCGCCTGCCTGGCCGGCCAGGCGGCCAGAAGGCGGCCCTGGAAGGCAGCCGCATCCCAGCCGCTCCCGGGGTGGCTGGCCTGAACCCAGACTCCGCCTCAGGCCCGGGTGCCGGCCGTGCGGCCCGCGAGCCCCTTGACCTGCACCTGGCCGCCCCCACTAGCGCCCAGCCCCGGCGCAGCCACCTATCTGCCGGTGTGTCTCTCCACAGCTCCCTCCGGAAAAAGCCCCCCCTCCGCCGTTTCGCCACGGCCGAGTGCGGGAGCGGGGTCGTGGGCCAGGACTCGTTCTCCGAACCGGCCGACCACTAGGCACCGGGAACAGTGCTCGGCAGTTGGCGTGGATGCAAGTGTGGCCTTGCTGGCTGTAATGGGCCATGCCAACACAATGGTGGCTCCCAGTGGATTCGGGGCAACTGCCGTCGGGCAGGAGGGCCGGCCCGGCCACGGCTAGGTTGTGCCTAGCACTGCGTGAGTGGACAGGGTTGGTAATGCCCGAGGGACCTAGGGCCAAGGGACATTAAGCCTCCGGGGCCACGTCCTTGTGAGCATCAAGCGGGACCTGGGGCGGAGCGCCAAGCACCTACGGGCCTGGAGGATCCCGCCTGACCTGAGCTGCGAGGTCGCCCTTGACTATGCAACCCCTGGGTCCCTGAGGCCTCCTGTCGCCAGCCTGGGCGGGCGGCAGGGCCTTGCTGAAGAGGGCTGACCGCCGAGCAGGGAGCAAGTCGCCAGCACCAGCGAAGCAAAGCCTCAAGAGGCACCCCGTGGCCCCGGCTGCCCTCTAAGGCCATACCACCCTGAACGTGCCCCATCTCGTCTGATCGCGGAAGCTAAGCAGGGTCGGGCCTGGTTAGTACTTGGATGGGAGACCGCCTGGGAATACCGGGTGCTGTAGGCTTTTTGCCTCCCGCTCCGCCTTCTCCTTTAGTCGCCCGCCGCCTCCGCCGCCGCCCCCGCCCCCGCCGAGCAGCGCTGCAGGCCCCACCTCCTCCGGCCCCTCCCACCACAGCGCGCCAGAGGGGGCGCTCCGCGCCGGCCTGGCCGGCCAGGCGGCCAGAAGGCGGCCCTGGAAGGCAGCCGCCACCCCAGCCGCTCCCGTGGTGGCTGGCCCGGACCCAGACTCCGCCGCAGGCCGGGGTGCCGTCCGTGCGGCCCACGAAGCCCTCGACCTGCACTTGGCCGCCCCCACCGGAGCCCAGCCGCGCCGCAGCCCCCTGTCTGCCCGTGTGTATCTCCACAGCTCCCTCCGGAAAAAGCCCACCCTCCGCCGTTTCGCCACGGCCGGGGGCGGGAGCGGGGGCGGGGGCTGGGACCGGTTCGCTGGGCTGGCTAGACACCAGGCGCCGGGTCCTGTGCTCGGCGGGTGGCGTGGGGGCAAGGGTGGCCTTGCTGGGGCTAAGGGGCCGTGCCGGCTCAATGGTGGCTCCCAGTGGGTTAAGGGCCGACTGCCGTCGGGCAGGAGGGCCGGCCAGGCCGTGGCTGGGCTGCGCCTAGCACTGTGTGGATTGACAGGGTGGGGAATGCACAAGGGACCGAGGGCCACAGGCCCTTAAGCCTCCGGGGCCAAGTCCTGTGAGCGTTGAGCGGCTCTGGGGCGGAGGGCCAAGCGCCTACAGGCCTGGAGGGTCCCGCCTGACCTGAGCTGCGAAGTCGCCCACAACTCCACCACCCCCGGGCCCTCGAGGCCTCCTGTCGCTTGCCTGGGCGGACGGCAGGGCCGCGCCGGAGAGGGTTGGCTGCCGGGCTGGCGGTGAGTCGCCAGCACCAGCGAAGCTAAGCCTCAAGAGGCACACCGTGGCCCCCGCTGCATTCTACGGCCACACCTCCCTGAACGCACCACACCTCGTCTGATCTCGGAAGCTAATCAGGGTCTGGCCTGTTTCGTACCTGGATGGGAGACCACATGGGAATACCGAGTGCTGTAGGCTTTTTTGCCTCCCGCTCCGCCTTGACATTTAGTGGCCCGCGGCCGAGGCCGCCTCCGCCCCCGCTGAGCACCGCTGCAGGCCTCACCTCCTCACGTCCCTCCCAACACAGCGCGCCGGAGGGATCGCTCCCCGCCGAGCTGGCTGGACATGCGGCCAGAATGCGGCCCTGGAAGGCAGCCGCCACCCCAGCCGCTCCCGTGGTGGCTGGCCCGGACCCAGACTCCGCCGCAGGCCGGGGTGCCGTCCGTGCGGCCCGCGAGGCCCTCGACCTGCACTTGGCCGCCCCCACCGGAGCCCAGCCGCGCCGCAGCCCCCTGTCTGCCCGTGTGTCTCTCCACAGCTCCCTCCGGAAAAAGCCCCCCCCTCCGCCGTTTCGCCACGGCCGGGGGCGGGAGCGGGGGCGGGGGCCGGGGCCGCTTCTCCGGGCCTGCCGGCCACCAGGGCCAGGGTCCTGTGCTCGGCGGGCGGCGTGGGGGCAAGGGGGGGCCTTGCTGGGGCTAAGGGGCCGTGCCCACTCCATGGTGGCTCCCAGTGGCTTCGGGCCAGCTGCTGCCCGGCCGGAGGGCCGGCCCGGCCGTGGCCGGGCTGCGCCTAACTCCGCGTGGGCGGGCAGGGGGGGATGCCCAAGGGACCGCGGCCGCCGGGCCCTGAAGCCTCCGGGGCCGCGTCCCTGTGAGCGTCGAGCGGGATCTGCGGCGGGGCGCCAAGCGCCGACGGGCCTGGAGCGTCCCGCCCGCCCTGGGCTGCGAGGTGGCCCACCACTCCGCCACCCCCGGGTCCCCGAGGCCTCCTGTCGCCTGCCTGGGCGGGCGGCAGGGCCCTGCCGGAGAGGGCTGGCCGCCGGCATGGCGGTAAGGCGCAGGCGCCAGCGAAGCTGGGCCTCAAGAGGCACCGCGCGGGCCCCTCCTGCGTCTACGGCCATACCACCCTGAACGCGCCCGATCTCGTCTGATCTCGGAAGCTAAGCAGGGTCGGGCCTGGTTAGTACTTGGATGGGAGACCGCCTGGGAATACCGGGTGCTGTAGGCTTTTTGCCTCCCGCTCCGCCTTCTCCTTTAGTCGCCCGCCGCCTCCGCCCCCGCCCCCGCCCCCGCCCCCGCCGGGCACCGCTGCAGGCCCCACCTCCTCCGGCCCCTCCCACCACAGCGCGCCAGAGGGGGCGCTCTCCGCCTGCCTGGCCGGCCAGGCGGCCAGAAGGCGGCCCTGGAAGGCAGCCGCATCCCAGCCGCTCCCGGGGTGGCTGGCCTGAACCCAGACTCCGCCTCAGGCCCGGGTGCCGGCCGTGCGGCCCGCGAGCCCCTTGACCTGCACCTGGCCGCCCCCACTAGCGCCCAGCCCCGGCGCAGCCACCTATCTGCCGGTGTGTCTCTCCACAGCTCCCTCCGGAAAAAGCCCCCCCTCCGCCGTTTCGCCACGGCCGAGTGCGGGAGCGGGGTCGTGGGCCAGGACTCGTTCTCCGAACCGGCCGACCACTAGGCACCGGGAACAGTGCTCGGCAGTTGGCGTGGATGCAAGTGTGGCCTTGCTGGCTGTAATGGGCCATGCCAACACAATGGTGGCTCCCAGTGGATTCGGGGCAACTGCCGTCGGGCAGGAGGGCCGGCCCGGCCACGGCTAGGTTGTGCCTAGCACTGCGTGAGTGGACAGGGTTGGTAATGCCCGAGGGACCTAGGGCCAAGGGACATTAAGCCTCCGGGGCCACGTCCTTGTGAGCATCAAGCGGGACCTGGGGCGGAGCGCCAAGCACCTACGGGCCTGGAGGATCCCGCCTGACCTGAGCTGCGAGGTCGCCCTTGACTATGCAACCCCTGGGTCCCTGAGGCCTCCTGTCGCCAGCCTGGGCGGGCGGCAGGGCCTTGCTGAAGAGGGCTGACCGCCGAGCAGGGAGCAAGTCGCCAGCACCAGCGAAGCAAAGCCTCAAGAGGCACCCCGTGGCCCCGGCTGCCCTCTAAGGCCATACCACCCTGAACGTGCCCCATCTCGTCTGATCGCGGAAGCTAAGCAGGGTCGGGCCTGGTTAGTACTTGGATGGGAGACCGCCTGGGAATACCGGGTGCTGTAGGCTTTTTGCCTCCCGCTCCGCCTTCTCCTTTAGTCGCCCGCCGCCTCCGCCGCCGCCCCCGCCCCCGCCGAGCAGCGCTGCAGGCCCCACCTCCTCCGGCCCCTCCCACCACAGCGCGCCAGAGGGGGCGCTCCGCGCCGGCCTGGCCGGCCAGGCGGCCAGAAGGCGGCCCTGGAAGGCAGCCGCCACCCCAGCCGCTCCCGTGGTGGCTGGCCCGGACCCAGACTCCGCCGCAGGCCGGGGTGCCGTCCGTGCGGCCCACGAAGCCCTCGACCTGCACTTGGCCGCCCCCACCGGAGCCCAGCCGCGCCGCAGCCCCCTGTCTGCCCGTGTGTATCTCCACAGCTCCCTCCGGAAAAAGCCCACCCTCCGCCGTTTCGCCACGGCCGGGGGCGGGAGCGGGGGCGGGGGCTGGGACCGGTTCGCTGGGCTGGCTAGACACCAGGCGCCGGGTCCTGTGCTCGGCGGGTGGCGTGGGGGCAAGGGTGGCCTTGCTGGGGCTAAGGGGCCGTGCCGGCTCAATGGTGGCTCCCAGTGGGTTAAGGGCCGACTGCCGTCGGGCAGGAGGGCCGGCCAGGCCGTGGCTGGGCTGCGCCTAGCACTGTGTGGATTGACAGGGTGGGGAATGCACAAGGGACCGAGGGCCACAGGCCCTTAAGCCTCCGGGGCCAAGTCCTGTGAGCGTTGAGCGGCTCTGGGGCGGAGGGCCAAGCGCCTACAGGCCTGGAGGGTCCCGCCTGACCTGAGCTGCGAAGTCGCCCACAACTCCACCACCCCCGGGCCCTCGAGGCCTCCTGTCGCTTGCCTGGGCGGACGGCAGGGCCGCGCCGGAGAGGGTTGGCTGCCGGGCTGGCGGTGAGTCGCCAGCACCAGCGAAGCTAAGCCTCAAGAGGCACACCGTGGCCCCCGCTGCATTCTACGGCCACACCTCCCTGAACGCACCACACCTCGTCTGATCTCGGAAGCTAATCAGGGTCTGGCCTGTTTCGTACCTGGATGGGAGACCACATGGGAATACCGAGTGCTGTAGGCTTTTTTGCCTCCCGCTCCGCCTTGACATTTAGTGGCCCGCGGCCGAGGCCGCCTCCGCCCCCGCTGAGCACCGCTGCAGGCCTCACCTCCTCACGTCCCTCCCAACACAGCGCGCCGGAGGGATCGCTCCCCGCCGAGCTGGCTGGACATGCGGCCAGAATGCGGCCCTGGAAGGCAGCCGCCACCCCAGCCGCTCCCGTGGTGGCTGGCCCGGACCCAGACTCCGCCGCAGGCCGGGGTGCCGTCCGTGCGGCCCGCGAGGCCCTCGACCTGCACTTGGCCGCCCCCACCGGAGCCCAGCCGCGCCGCAGCCCCCTGTCTGCCCGTGTGTCTCTCCACAGCTCCCTCCGGAAAAAGCCCCCCCCTCCGCCGTTTCGCCACGGCCGGGGGCGGGAGCGGGGGCGGGGGCCGGGGCCGCTTCTCCGGGCCTGCCGGCCACCAGGGCCGGGGTCCTGTGCTCGGCGGGCGGCGTGGGGGCAAGGGGGGGCCTTGCTGGGGCTAAGGGGCCGTGCCCACTCCATGGTGGCTCCCAGTGGCTTCGGGCCAGCTGCTGCCCGGCCGGAGGGCCGGCCCGGCCGTGGCCGGGCTGCGCCTAACTCCGCGTGGGCGGGCAGGGGGGGATGCCCAAGGGACCGCGGCCGCCGGGCCCTGAAGCCTCCGGGGCCGCGTCCCTGTGAGCGTCGAGCGGGATCTGCGGCGGGGCGCCAAGCGCCGACGGGCCTGGAGCGTCCCGCCCGCCCTGGGCTGCGAGGTGGCCCACCACTCCGCCACCCCCGGGTCCCCGAGGCCTCCTGTCGCCTGCCTGGGCGGGCGGCAGGGCCCTGCCGGAGAGGGCTGGCCGCCGGCATGGCGGTAAGGCGCAGGCGCCAGCGAAGCTGGGCCTCAAGAGGCACCGCGCGGGCCCCTCCTGCGTCTACGGCCATACCACCCTGAACGCGCCCGATCTCGTCTGATCTCGGAAGCTAAGCAGGGTCGGGCCTGGTTAGTACTTGGATGGGAGACCGCCTGGGAATACCGGGTGCTGTAGGCTTTTTGCCTCCCGCTCCGCCTTCTCCTTTAGTCGCCCGCCGCCTCCGCCCCCGCCCCCGCCCCCGCCCCCGCCGGGCACCGCTGCAGGCCCCACCTCCTCCGGCCCCTCCCACCACAGCGCGCCAGAGGGGGCGCTCTCCGCCTGCCTGGCCGGCCAGGCGGCCAGAAGGCGGCCCTGGAAGGCAGCCGCATCCCAGCCGCTCCCGGGGTGGCTGGCCTGAACCCAGACTCCGCCTCAGGCCCGGGTGCCGGCCGTGCGGCCCGCGAGCCCCTTGACCTGCACCTGGCCGCCCCCACTAGCGCCCAGCCCCGGCGCAGCCACCTATCTGCCGGTGTGTCTCTCCACAGCTCCCTCCGGAAAAAGCCCCCCCTCCGCCGTTTCGCCACGGCCGAGTGCGGGAGCGGGGTCGTGGGCCAGGACTCGTTCTCCGAACCGGCCGACCACTAGGCACCGGGAACAGTGCTCGGCAGTTGGCGTGGATGCAAGTGTGGCCTTGCTGGCTGTAATGGGCCATGCCAACACAATGGTGGCTCCCAGTGGATTCGGGGCAACTGCCGTCGGGCAGGAGGGCCGGCCCGGCCACGGCTAGGTTGTGCCTAGCACTGCGTGAGTGGACAGGGTTGGTAATGCCCGAGGGACCTAGGGCCAAGGGACATTAAGCCTCCGGGGCCACGTCCTTGTGAGCATCAAGCGGGACCTGGGGCGGAGCGCCAAGCACCTACGGGCCTGGAGGATCCCGCCTGACCTGAGCTGCGAGGTCGCCCTTGACTATGCAACCCCTGGGTCCCTGAGGCCTCCTGTCGCCAGCCTGGGCGGGCGGCAGGGCCTTGCTGAAGAGGGCTGACCGCCGAGCAGGGAGCAAGTCGCCAGCACCAGCGAAGCAAAGCCTCAAGAGGCACCCCGTGGCCCCGGCTGCCCTCTAAGGCCATACCACCCTGAACGTGCCCCATCTCGTCTGATCGCGGAAGCTAAGCAGGGTCGGGCCTGGTTAGTACTTGGATGGGAGACCGCCTGGGAATACCGGGTGCTGTAGGCTTTTTGCCTCCCGCTCCGCCTTCTCCTTTAGTCGCCCGCCGCCTCCGCCGCCGCCCCCGCCCCCGCCGAGCAGCGCTGCAGGCCCCACCTCCTCCGGCCCCTCCCACCACAGCGCGCCAGAGGGGGCGCTCCGCGCCGGCCTGGCCGGCCAGGCGGCCAGAAGGCGGCCCTGGAAGGCAGCCGCCACCCCAGCCGCTCCCGTGGTGGCTGGCCCGGACCCAGACTCCGCCGCAGGCCGGGGTGCCGTCCGTGCGGCCCACGAAGCCCTCGACCTGCACTTGGCCGCCCCCACCGGAGCCCAGCCGCGCCGCAGCCCCCTGTCTGCCCGTGTGTATCTCCACAGCTCCCTCCGGAAAAAGCCCACCCTCCGCCGTTTCGCCACGGCCGGGGGCGGGAGCGGGGGCGGGGGCTGGGACCGGTTCGCTGGGCTGGCTAGACACCAGGCGCCGGGTCCTGTGCTCGGCGGGTGGCGTGGGGGCAAGGGTGGCCTTGCTGGGGCTAAGGGGCCGTGCCGGCTCAATGGTGGCTCCCAGTGGGTTAAGGGCCGACTGCCGTCGGGCAGGAGGGCCGGCCAGGCCGTGGCTGGGCTGCGCCTAGCACTGTGTGGATTGACAGGGTGGGGAATGCACAAGGGACCGAGGGCCACAGGCCCTTAAGCCTCCGGGGCCAAGTCCTGTGAGCGTTGAGCGGCTCTGGGGCGGAGGGCCAAGCGCCTACAGGCCTGGAGGGTCCCGCCTGACCTGAGCTGCGAAGTCGCCCACAACTCCACCACCCCCGGGCCCTCGAGGCCTCCTGTCGCTTGCCTGGGCGGACGGCAGGGCCGCGCCGGAGAGGGTTGGCTGCCGGGCTGGCGGTGAGTCGCCAGCACCAGCGAAGCTAAGCCTCAAGAGGCACACCGTGGCCCCCGCTGCATTCTACGGCCACACCTCCCTGAACGCACCACACCTCGTCTGATCTCGGAAGCTAATCAGGGTCTGGCCTGTTTCGTACCTGGATGGGAGACCACATGGGAATACCGAGTGCTGTAGGCTTTTTTGCCTCCCGCTCCGCCTTGACATTTAGTGGCCCGCGGCCGAGGCCGCCTCCGCCCCCGCTGAGCACCGCTGCAGGCCTCACCTCCTCACGTCCCTCCCAACACAGCGCGCCGGAGGGATCGCTCCCCGCCGAGCTGGCTGGACATGCGGCCAGAATGCGGCCCTGGAAGGCAGCCGCCACCCCAGCCGCTCCCGTGGTGGCTGGCCCGGACCCAGACTCCGCCGCAGGCCGGGGTGCCGTCCGTGCGGCCCGCGAGGCCCTCGACCTGCACTTGGCCGCCCCCACCGGAGCCCAGCCGCGCCGCAGCCCCCTGTCTGCCCGTGTGTCTCTCCACAGCTCCCTCCGGAAAAAGCCCCCCCCTCCGCCGTTTCGCCACGGCCGGGGGCGGGAGCGGGGGCGGGGGCCGGGGCCGCTTCTCCGGGCCTGCCGGCCACCAGGGCCGGGGTCCTGTGCTCGGCGGGCGGCGTGGGGGCAAGGGGGGGCCTTGCTGGGGCTAAGGGGCCGTGCCCACTCCATGGTGGCTCCCAGTGGCTTCGGGCCAGCTGCTGCCCGGCCGGAGGGCCGGCCCGGCCGTGGCCGGGCTGCGCCTAACTCCGCGTGGGCGGGCAGGGGGGGATGCCCAAGGGACCGCGGCCGCCGGGCCCTGAAGCCTCCGGGGCCGCGTCCCTGTGAGCGTCGAGCGGGATCTGCGGCGGGGCGCCAAGCGCCGACGGGCCTGGAGCGTCCCGCCCGCCCTGGGCTGCGAGGTGGCCCACCACTCCGCCACCCCCGGGTCCCCGAGGCCTCCTGTCGCCTGCCTGGGCGGGCGGCAGGGCCCTGCCGGAGAGGGCTGGCCGCCGGCATGGCGGTAAGGCGCAGGCGCCAGCGAAGCTGGGCCTCAAGAGGCACCGCGCGGGCCCCTCCTGCGTCTACGGCCATACCACCCTGAACGCGCCCGATCTCGTCTGATCTCGGAAGCTAAGCAGGGTCGGGCCTGGTTAGTACTTGGATGGGAGACCGCCTGGGAATACCGGGTGCTGTAGGCTTTTTGCCTCCCGCTCCGCCTTCTCCTTTAGTCGCCCGCCGCCTCCGCCCCCGCCCCCGCCCCCGCCCCCGCCGGGCACCGCTGCAGGCCCCACCTCCTCCGGCCCCTCCCACCACAGCGCGCCAGAGGGGGCGCTCTCCGCCTGCCTGGCCGGCCAGGCGGCCAGAAGGCGGCCCTGGAAGGCAGCCGCATCCCAGCCGCTCCCGGGGTGGCTGGCCTGAACCCAGACTCCGCCTCAGGCCCGGGTGCCGGCCGTGCGGCCCGCGAGCCCCTTGACCTGCACCTGGCCGCCCCCACTAGCGCCCAGCCCCGGCGCAGCCACCTATCTGCCGGTGTGTCTCTCCACAGCTCCCTCCGGAAAAAGCCCCCCCTCCGCCGTTTCGCCACGGCCGAGTGCGGGAGCGGGGTCGTGGGCCAGGACTCGTTCTCCGAACCGGCCGACCACTAGGCACCGGGAACAGTGCTCGGCAGTTGGCGTGGATGCAAGTGTGGCCTTGCTGGCTGTAATGGGCCATGCCAACACAATGGTGGCTCCCAGTGGATTCGGGGCAACTGCCGTCGGGCAGGAGGGCCGGCCCGGCCACGGCTAGGTTGTGCCTAGCACTGCGTGAGTGGACAGGGTTGGTAATGCCCGAGGGACCTAGGGCCAAGGGACATTAAGCCTCCGGGGCCACGTCCTTGTGAGCATCAAGCGGGACCTGGGGCGGAGCGCCAAGCACCTACGGGCCTGGAGGATCCCGCCTGACCTGAGCTGCGAGGTCGCCCTTGACTATGCAACCCCTGGGTCCCTGAGGCCTCCTGTCGCCAGCCTGGGCGGGCGGCAGGGCCTTGCTGAAGAGGGCTGACCGCCGAGCAGGGAGCAAGTCGCCAGCACCAGCGAAGCAAAGCCTCAAGAGGCACCCCGTGGCCCCGGCTGCCCTCTAAGGCCATACCACCCTGAACGTGCCCCATCTCGTCTGATCGCGGAAGCTAAGCAGGGTCGGGCCTGGTTAGTACTTGGATGGGAGACCGCCTGGGAATACCGGGTGCTGTAGGCTTTTTGCCTCCCGCTCCGCCTTCTCCTTTAGTCGCCCGCCGCCTCCGCCGCCGCCCCCGCCCCCGCCGAGCAGCGCTGCAGGCCCCACCTCCTCCGGCCCCTCCCACCACAGCGCGCCAGAGGGGGCGCTCCGCGCCGGCCTGGCCGGCCAGGCGGCCAGAAGGCGGCCCTGGAAGGCAGCCGCCACCCCAGCCGCTCCCGTGGTGGCTGGCCCGGACCCAGACTCCGCCGCAGGCCGGGGTGCCGTCCGTGCGGCCCACGAAGCCCTCGACCTGCACTTGGCCGCCCCCACCGGAGCCCAGCCGCGCCGCAGCCCCCTGTCTGCCCGTGTGTATCTCCACAGCTCCCTCCGGAAAAAACCCACCCTCCGCCGTTTCGCCACGGCCGGGGGCGGGAGCGGGGGCGGGGGCTGGGACCGGTTCGCTGGGCTGGCTAGACACCAGGCGCCGGGTCCTGTGCTCGGCGGGTGGCGTGGGGGCAAGGGTGGCCTTGCTGGGGCTAAGGGGCCGTGCCGGCTCAATGGTGGCTCCCAGTGGGTTAAGGGCCGACTGCCGTCGGGCAGGAGGGCCGGCCAGGCCGTGGCTGGGCTGCGCCTAGCACTGTGTGGATTGACAGGGTGGGGAATGCACAAGGGACCGAGGGCCACAGGCCCTTAAGCCTCCGGGGCCAAGTCCTGTGAGCGTTGAGCGGCTCTGGGGTGGAGGGCCAAGCGCCTACAGGCCTGGAGGGTCCCGCCTGACCTGAGCTGCGAAGTCGCCCACAACTCCACCACCCCCGGGCCCTCGAGGCCTCCTGTCGCTTGCCTGGGCGGACGGCAGGGCCGCGCCGGAGAGGGTTGGCTGCCGGGCTGGCGGTGAGTCGCCAGCACCAGCGAAGCTAAGCCTCAAGAGGCACACCGTGGCCCCCGCTGCATTCTACGGCCACACCTCCCTGAACGCACCACACCTCGTCTGATCTCGGAAGCTAATCAGGGTCTGGCCTGTTTCGTACCTGGATGGGAGACCACATGGGAATACCGAGTGCTGTAGGCTTTTTTGCCTCCCGCTCCGCCTTGACATTTAGTGGCCCGCGGCCGAGGCCGCCTCCGCCCCCGCTGAGCACCGCTGCAGGCCTCACCTCCTCACGTCCCTCCCAACACAGCGCGCCGGAGGGATCGCTCCCCGCCGAGCTGGCTGGACATGCGGCCAGAATGCGGCCCTGGAAGGCAGCCGCCACCCCAGCCGCTCCCGTGGTGGCTGGCCCGGACCCAGACTCCGCCGCAGGCCGGGGTGCCGTCCGTGCGGCCCGCGAGGCCCTCGACCTGCACTTGGCCGCCCCCACCGGAGCCCAGCCGCGCCGCAGCCCCCTGTCTGCCCGTGTGTCTCTCCACAGCTCCCTCCGGAAAAAGCCCCCCCCTCCGCCGTTTCGCCACGGCCGGGGGCGGGAGCGGGGGCGGGGGCCGGGGCCGCTTCTCCGGGCCTGCCGGCCACCAGGGCCGGGGTCCTGTGCTCGGCGGGCGGCGTGGGGGCAAGGGGGGGCCTTGCTGGGGCTAAGGGGCCGTGCCCACTCCATGGTGGCTCCCAGTGGCTTCGGGCCAGCTGCTGCCCGGCCGGAGGGCCGGCCCGGCCGTGGCCGGGCTGCGCCTAACTCCGCGTGGGCGGGCAGGGGGGGATGCCCAAGGGACCGCGGCCGCCGGGCCCTGAAGCCTCCGGGGCCGCGTCCCTGTGAGCGTCGAGCGGGATCTGCGGCGGGGCGCCAAGCGCCGACGGGCCTGGAGCGTCCCGCCCGCCCTGGGCTGCGAGGTGGCCCACCACTCCGCCACCCCCGGGTCCCCGAGGCCTCCTGTCGCCTGCCTGGGCGGGCGGCAGGGCCCTGCCGGAGAGGGCTGGCCGCCGGCATGGCGGTAAGGCGCAGGCGCCAGCGAAGCTGGGCCTCAAGAGGCACCGCGCGGGCCCCTCCTGCGTCTACGGCCATACCACCCTGAACGCGCCCGATCTCGTCTGATCTCGGAAGCTAAGCAGGGTCGGGCCTGGTTAGTACTTGGATGGGAGACCGCCTGGGAATACCGGGTGCTGTAGGCTTTTTGCCTCCCGCTCCGCCTTCTCCTTTAGTCGCCCGCCGCCTCCGCCCCCGCCCCCGCCCCCGCCCCCGCCGGGCACCGCTGCAGGCCCCACCTCCTCCGGCCCCTCCCACCACAGCGCGCCAGAGGGGGCGCTCTCCGCCTGCCTGGCCGGCCAGGCGGCCAGAAGGCGGCCCTGGAAGGCAGCCGCATCCCAGCCGCTCCCGGGGTGGCTGGCCTGAACCCAGACTCCGCCTCAGGCCCGGGTGCCGGCCGTGCGGCCCGCGAGCCCCTTGACCTGCACCTGGCCGCCCCCACTAGCGCCCAGCCCCGGCGCAGCCACCTATCTGCCGGTGTGTCTCTCCACAGCTCCCTCCGGAAAAAGCCCCCCCTCCGCCGTTTCGCCACGGCCGAGTGCGGGAGCGGGGTCGTGGGCCAGGACTCGTTCTCCGAACCGGCCGACCACTAGGCACCGGGAACAGTGCTCGGCAGTTGGCGTGGATGCAAGTGTGGCCTTGCTGGCTGTAATGGGCCATGCCAACACAATGGTGGCTCCCAGTGGATTCGGGGCAACTGCCGTCGGGCAGGAGGGCCGGCCCGGCCACGGCTAGGTTGTGCCTAGCACTGCGTGAGTGGACAGGGTTGGTAATGCCCGAGGGACCTAGGGCCAAGGGACATTAAGCCTCCGGGGCCACGTCCTTGTGAGCATCAAGCGGGACCTGGGGCGGAGCGCCAAGCACCTACGGGCCTGGAGGATCCCGCCTGACCTGAGCTGCGAGGTCGCCCTTGACTATGCAACCCCTGGGTCCCTGAGGCCTCCTGTCGCCAGCCTGGGCGGGCGGCAGGGCCTTGCTGAAGAGGGCTGACCGCCGAGCAGGGAGCAAGTCGCCAGCACCAGCGAAGCAAAGCCTCAAGAGGCACCCCGTGGCCCCGGCTGCCCTCTAAGGCCATACCACCCTGAACGTGCCCCATCTCGTCTGATCGCGGAAGCTAAGCAGGGTCGGGCCTGGTTAGTACTTGGATGGGAGACCGCCTGGGAATACCGGGTGCTGTAGGCTTTTTGCCTCCCGCTCCGCCTTCTCCTTTAGTCGCCCGCCGCCTCCGCCGCCGCCCCCGCCCCCGCCGAGCAGCGCTGCAGGCCCCACCTCCTCCGGCCCCTCCCACCACAGCGCGCCAGAGGGGGCGCTCCGCGCCGGCCTGGCCGGCCAGGCGGCCAGAAGGCGGCCCTGGAAGGCAGCCGCCACCCCAGCCGCTCCCGTGGTGGCTGGCCCGGACCCAGACTCCGCCGCAGGCCGGGGTGCCGTCCGTGCGGCCCACGAAGCCCTCGACCTGCACTTGGCCGCCCCCACCGGAGCCCAGCCGCGCCGCAGCCCCCTGTCTGCCCGTGTGTATCTCCACAGCTCCCTCCGGAAAAAGCCCACCCTCCGCCGTTTCGCCACGGCCGGGGGCGGGAGCGGGGGCGGGGGCTGGGACCGGTTCGCTGGGCTGGCTAGACACCAGGCGCCGGGTCCTGTGCTCGGCGGGTGGCGTGGGGGCAAGGGTGGCCTTGCTGGGGCTAAGGGGCCGTGCCGGCTCAATGGTGGCTCCCAGTGGGTTAAGGGCCGACTGCCGTCGGGCAGGAGGGCCGGCCAGGCCGTGGCTGGGCTGCGCCTAGCACTGTGTGGATTGACAGGGTGGGGAATGCACAAGGGACCGAGGGCCACAGGCCCTTAAGCCTCCGGGGCCAAGTCCTGTGAGCGTTGAGCGGCTCTGGGGCGGAGGGCCAAGCGCCTACAGGCCTGGAGGGTCCCGCCTGACCTGAGCTGCGAAGTCGCCCACAACTCCACCACCCCCGGGCCCTCGAGGCCTCCTGTCGCTTGCCTGGGCGGACGGCAGGGCCGCGCCGGAGAGGGTTGGCTGCCGGGCTGGCGGTGAGTCGCCAGCACCAGCGAAGCTAAGCCTCAAGAGGCACACCGTGGCCCCCGCTGCATTCTACGGCCACACCTCCCTGAACGCACCACACCTCGTCTGATCTCGGAAGCTAATCAGGGTCTGGCCTGTTTCGTACCTGGATGGGAGACCACATGGGAATACCGAGTGCTGTAGGCTTTTTTGCCTCCCGCTCCGCCTTGACATTTAGTGGCCCGCGGCCGAGGCCGCCTCCGCCCCCGCTGAGCACCGCTGCAGGCCTCACCTCCTCACGTCCCTCCCAACACAGCGCGCCGGAGGGATCGCTCCCCGCCGAGCTGGCTGGACATGCGGCCAGAATGCGGCCCTGGAAGGCAGCCGCCACCCCAGCCGCTCCCGTGGTGGCTGGCCCGGACCCAGACTCCGCCGCAGGCCGGGGTGCCGTCCGTGCGGCCCGCGAGGCCCTCGACCTGCACTTGGCCGCCCCCACCGGAGCCCAGCCGCGCCGCAGCCCCCTGTCTGCCCGTGTGTCTCTCCACAGCTCCCTCCGGAAAAAGCCCCCCCCTCCGCCGTTTCGCCACGGCCGGGGGCGGGAGCGGGGGCGGGGGCCGGGGCCGCTTCTCCGGGCCTGCCGGCCACCAGGGCCGGGGTCCTGTGCTCGGCGGGCGGCGTGGGGGCAAGGGGGGGCCTTGCTGGGGCTAAGGGGCCGTGCCCACTCCATGGTGGCTCCCAGTGGCTTCGGGCCAGCTGCTGCCCGGCCGGAGGGCCGGCCCGGCCGTGGCCGGGCTGCGCCTAACTCCGCGTGGGCGGGCAGGGGGGGATGCCCAAGGGACCGCGGCCGCCGGGCCCTGAAGCCTCCGGGGCCGCGTCCCTGTGAGCGTCGAGCGGGATCTGCGGCGGGGCGCCAAGCGCCGACGGGCCTGGAGCGTCCCGCCCGCCCTGGGCTGCGAGGTGGCCCACCACTCCGCCACCCCCGGGTCCCCGAGGCCTCCTGTCGCCTGCCTGGGCGGGCGGCAGGGCCCTGCCGGAGAGGGCTGGCCGCCGGCATGGCGGTAAGGCGCAGGCGCCAGCGAAGCTGGGCCTCAAGAGGCACCGCGCGGGCCCCTCCTGCGTCTACGGCCATACCACCCTGAACGCGCCCGATCTCGTCTGATCTCGGAAGCTAAGCAGGGTCGGGCCTGGTTAGTACTTGGATGGGAGACCGCCTGGGAATACCGGGTGCTGTAGGCTTTTTGCCTCCCGCTCCGCCTTCTCCTTTAGTCGCCCGCCGCCTCCGCCCCCGCCCCCGCCCCCGCCCCCGCCGGGCACCGCTGCAGGCCCCACCTCCTCCGGCCCCTCCCACCACAGCGCGCCAGAGGGGGCGCTCTCCGCCTGCCTGGCCGGCCAGGCGGCCAGAAGGCGGCCCTGGAAGGCAGCCGCATCCCAGCCGCTCCCGGGGTGGCTGGCCTGAACCCAGACTCCGCCTCAGGCCCGGGTGCCGGCCGTGCGGCCCGCGAGCCCCTTGACCTGCACCTGGCCGCCCCCACTAGCGCCCAGCCCCGGCGCAGCCACCTATCTGCCGGTGTGTCTCTCCACAGCTCCCTCCGGAAAAAGCCCCCCCTCCGCCGTTTCGCCACGGCCGAGTGCGGGAGCGGGGTCGTGGGCCAGGACTCGTTCTCCGAACCGGCCGACCACTAGGCACCGGGAACAGTGCTCGGCAGTTGGCGTGGATGCAAGTGTGGCCTTGCTGGCTGTAATGGGCCATGCCAACACAATGGTGGCTCCCAGTGGATTCGGGGCAACTGCCGTCGGGCAGGAGGGCCGGCCCGGCCACGGCTAGGTTGTGCCTAGCACTGCGTGAGTGGACAGGGTTGGTAATGCCCGAGGGACCTAGGGCCAAGGGACATTAAGCCTCCGGGGCCACGTCCTTGTGAGCATCAAGCGGGACCTGGGGCGGAGCGCCAAGCACCTACGGGCCTGGAGGATCCCGCCTGACCTGAGCTGCGAGGTCGCCCTTGACTATGCAACCCCTGGGTCCCTGAGGCCTCCTGTCGCCAGCCTGGGCGGGCGGCAGGGCCTTGCTGAAGAGGGCTGACCGCTGAGCAGGGAGCAAGTCGCCAGCACCAGCGAAGCAAAGCCTCAAGAGGCACCCCGTGGCCCCGGCTGCCCTCTAAGGCCATACCACCCTGAACGTGCCCCATCTCGTCTGATCGCGGAAGCTAAGCAGGGTCGGGCCTGGTTAGTACTTGGATGGGAGACCGCCTGGGAATACCGGGTGCTGTAGGCTTTTTGCCTCCCGCTCCGCCTTCTCCTTTAGTCGCCCGCCGCCTCCGCCGCCGCCCCCGCCCCCGCCGAGCAGCGCTGCAGGCCCCACCTCCTCCGGCCCCTCCCACCACAGCGCGCCAGAGGGGGCGCTCCGCGCCGGCCTGGCCGGCCAGGCGGCCAGAAGGCGGCCCTGGAAGGCAGCCGCCACCCCAGCCGCTCCCGTGGTGGCTGGCCCGGACCCAGACTCCGCCGCAGGCTGGGGTGCCGTCCGTGCGGCCCACGAAGCCCTCGACCTGCACTTGGCCGCCCCCACCGGAGCCCAGCCGCGCCGCAGCCCCCTGTCTGCCCGTGTGTATCTCCACAGCTCCCTCCGGAAAAAGCCCACCCTCCGCCGTTTCGCCACGGCCGGGGGCGGGAGCGGGGGCGGGGGCTGGGACCGGTTCGCTGGGCTGGCTAGACACCAGGCGCCGGGTCCTGTGCTCGGCGGGTGGCGTGGGGGCAAGGGTGGCCTTGCTGGGGCTAAGGGGCCGTGCCGGCTCAATGGTGGCTCCCAGTGGGTTAAGGGCCGACTGCCGTCGGGCAGGAGGGCCGGCCAGGCCGTGGCTGGGCTGCGCCTAGCACTGTGTGGATTGACAGGGTGGGGAATGCACAAGGGACCGAGGGCCACAGGCCCTTAAGCCTCCGGGGCCAAGTCCTGTGAGCGTTGAGCGGCTCTGGGGCGGAGGGCCAAGCGCCTACAGGCCTGGAGGGTCCCGCCTGACCTGAGCTGCGAAGTCGCCCACAACTCCACCACCCCCGGGCCCTCGAGGCCTCCTGTCGCTTGCCTGGGCGGACGGCAGGGCCGCGCCGGAGAGGGTTGGCTGCCGGGCTGGCGGTGAGTCGCCAGCACCAGCGAAGCTAAGCCTCAAGAGGCACACCGTGGCCCCCGCTGCATTCTACGGCCACACCTCCCTGAACGCACCACACCTCGTCTGATCTCGGAAGCTAATCAGGGTCTGGCCTGTTTCGTACCTGGATGGGAGACCACATGGGAATACCGAGTGCTGTAGGCTTTTTTGCCTCCCGCTCCGCCTTGACATTTAGTGGCCCGCGGCCGAGGCCGCCTCCGCCCCCGCTGAGCACCGCTGCAGGCCTCACCTCCTCACGTCCCTCCCAACACAGCGCGCCGGAGGGATCGCTCCCCGCCGAGCTGGCTGGACATGCGGCCAGAATGCGGCCCTGGAAGGCAGCCGCCACCCCAGCCGCTCCCGTGGTGGCTGGCCCGGACCCAGACTCCGCCGCAGGCCGGGGTGCCGTCCGTGCGGCCCGCGAGGCCCTCGACCTGCACTTGGCCGCCCCCACCGGAGCCCAGCCGCGCCGCAGCCCCCTGTCTGCCCGTGTGTCTCTCCACAGCTCCCTCCGGAAAAAGCCCCCCCCTCCGCCGTTTCGCCACGGCCGGGGGCGGGAGCGGGGGCGGGGGCCGGGGCCGCTTCTCCGGGCCTGCCGGCCACCAGGGCCGGGGTCCTGTGCTCGGCGGGCGGCGTGGGGGCAAGGGGGGGCCTTGCTGGGGCTAAGGGGCCGTGCCCACTCCATGGTGGCTCCCAGTGGCTTCGGGCCAGCTGCTGCCCGGCCGGAGGGCCGGCCCGGCCGTGGCCGGGCTGCGCCTAACTCCGCGTGGGCGGGCAGGGGGGGATGCCCAAGGGACCGCGGCCGCCGGGCCCTGAAGCCTCCGGGGCCGCGTCCCTGTGAGCGTCGAGCGGGATCTGCGGCGGGGCGCCAAGCGCCGACGGGCCTGGAGCGTCCCGCCCGCCCTGGGCTGCGAGGTGGCCCACCACTCCGCCACCCCCGGGTCCCCGAGGCCTCCTGTCGCCTGCCTGGGCGGGCGGCAGGGCCCTGCCGGAGAGGGCTGGCCGCCGGCATGGCGGTAAGGCGCAGGCGCCAGCGAAGCTGGGCCTCAAGAGGCACCGCGCGGGCCCCTCCTGCGTCTACGGCCATACCACCCTGAACGCGCCCGATCTCGTCTGATCTCGGAAGCTAAGCAGGGTCGGGCCTGGTTAGTACTTGGATGGGAGACCGCCTGGGAATACCGGGTGCTGTAGGCTTTTTGCCTCCCGCTCCGCCTTCTCCTTTAGTCGCCCGCCGCCTCCGCCCCCGCCCCCGCCCCCGCCCCCGCCGGGCACCGCTGCAGGCCCCACCTCCTCCGGCCCCTCCCACCACAGCGCGCCAGAGGGGGCGCTCTCCGCCTGCCTGGCCGGCCAGGCGGCCAGAAGGCGGCCCTGGAAGGCAGCCGCATCCCAGCCGCTCCCGGGGTGGCTGGCCTGAACCCAGACTCCGCCTCAGGCCCGGGTGCCGGCCGTGCGGCCCGCGAGCCCCTTGACCTGCACCTGGCCGCCCCCACTAGCGCCCAGCCCCGGCGCAGCCACCTATCTGCCGGTGTGTCTCTCCACAGCTCCCTCCGGAAAAAGCCCCCCCTCCGCCGTTTCGCCACGGCCGGGGGCGGGAGCGGGGGCGGGGGCCGGGGCCGGTGCTCCGGGCCGGCCGGCCACAAGGCGCCGGGTCCTGTGCTCGGCGGGTGGCGTGGGGGCAAGGGTGGCCTTGCTGGGGCTAAGGGGCCGTGCCGACTCAATGGTGGCTCCCAGTGGGTTAAGGGCCGACTGCCGTCGGGCAGGAGGGCCGGCCCGGGCTGCGGCTGGGCTGCGCCTAGCGCCGCGTGGGCGGGCAGAGGGGAGGCCCAAGGGACCGCGGGCCCCGGGCCCTGAAGCCTCCGGGGCCACGTCCCTGTGAGCGACGTGCGGGATCTGGGGCGGGGCGCCAAGCGCCGAACGGTTTGGTGGGTCCCGCCCGCCCTGGGCTGGGAGGTCGCCGAACCCTCCGCCACCCCCCTGGTACCCGAGGCCGCCGTTGCCCTGCCTGGGCGGGCGGCGGGGCCGTGCCGGGGCGGGCTGGCCGCCGGGCTGGCGGGGAGGCGCAAGCGCCAGCGAAGCTGGGCCTCAAGAGGCACTCCGCGGGCCCCTCTTAACGTCTACGGCCATACCACCCTGAACGCGCCGGAACTCGTCTGATCTCGGAAGCTAAGCAGGGTCGGGCCTGGTTAGTACTTGGATGGGAGACCGCCTGGGAATACCGGGTGCTGTAGGCTTCTTGCCTCCCGCTCCGCCTTCTCCTTTAGTCGCCCGCCGCCTCCGCCCCCGCCCCCGCCCCCGCCGGGCAGCGCTGCAGGCCCCACCTCCTCCGGCCCCTCCCACCACAGCGCGCCAGAGGGGGCGCTCCGCGCCGGCCTGGCCGGCCAGGCGGCCAGAAGGCGGCCCTGGAAGGCAGCCGCCACCCCAGCCGCTCCCGTGGTGGCTGGCCCGGACCCAGACTCCGCCGCAGGCCGGGGTGCCGTCCGTGCGGCCCACGAAGCCCTCGACCTGCACTTGGCCGCCCCCACCGGAGCCCAGCCGCGCCGCAGCCCCCTGTCTGCCCGTGTGTCTCTCCACAGCTCCCTCCGGAAAAAGCCCACCCTTTGCCACTTCGCCACGGCCGAGAGTGGGAGTGGGGTCGTGGGCTGGGACCGGTTCGCTGGGCTGGCTAGACACCAGGCGCCGGGAACTTTGCTCGGCAGTTGGCGTGGGGGCAAGGGTGGCGTTGCTGTGTCTAAGGGGCCGTGCCGGCTCAATGGTGGCTCCCAGTGGCTTCGGGCCGACTGCCGTTGGGCAGGCGGGCCGGCCAGGCCGTGGCTGGGCTGCGCCTAGCACTGTGTGGATTGACAGGGTGGGGAATGCACAAGGGACCGAGGGCCACAGGCCCTTAAGCCTCCGGGGCCAAGTCCTGTGAGCGTTGAGCGGCTCTGGGGCGGAGGGCCAAGCGCCTACAGGCCTGGAGGGTCCCGCCTGACCTGAGCTGCGAAGTCGCCCACAACTCCACCACCCCCGGGCCCTCGAGGCCTCCTGTCGCTTGCCTGGGCGGACGGCAGGGCCGCGCCGGAGAGGGTTGGCTGCCGGGCTGGCGGTGAGTCGCCAGCACCAGCGAAGCTAAGCCTCAAGAGGCACACCGTGGCCCCCGCTGCATTCTACGGCCACACCTCCCTGAACGCACCACACCTCGTCTGATCTCGGAAGCTAATCAGGGTCTGGCCTGTTTCGTACCTGGATGGGAGACCACATGGGAATACCGAGTGCTGTAGGCTTTTTTGCCTCCCGCTCCGCCTTGACATTTAGTGGCCCGCGGCCGAGGCCGCCTCCGCCCCCGCTGAGCACCGCTGCAGGCCTCACCTCCTCACGTCCCTCCCAACACAGCGCGCCGGAGGGATCGCTCCCCGCCGAGCTGGCTGGACATGCGGCCAGAATGCGGCCCTGGAAGGCAGCCGCCACCCCAGCCGCTCCCGTGGTGGCTGGCCCGGACCCAGACTCCGCCGCAGGCCGGGGTGCCGTCCGTGCGGCCCGCGAGGCCCTCGACCTGCACTTGGCCGCCCCCACCGGAGCCCAGCCGCGCCGCAGCCCCCTGTCTGCCCGTGTGTCTCTCCACAGCTCCCTCCGGAAAAAGCCCCCCCCCCGCCGTTTCGCCACGGCCGAGGGCGGGAGCGGGGGCGGGGGCCGGGGCCGCTTCTCCGGGCCTGCCGGCCACCAGGGCCGGGGTCCTGTGCTCGGCGGGCGGCGTGGGGGCAAGGGGGGGCCTTGCTGGGGCTAAGGGGCCGTGCCCACTCCATGGTGGCTCCCAGTGGCTTCGGGCCAGCTGCTGCCCGGCCGGAGGGCCGGCCCGGCCGTGGCCGGGCTGCGCCTAACTCCGCGTGGGCGGGCAGGGGGGGATGCCCAAGGGACCGCGGCCGCCGGGCCCTGAAGCCTCCGGGGCCGCGTCCCTGTGAGCGTCGAGCGGGATCTGCGGCGGGGCGCCAAGCGCCGACGGGCCTGGAGCGTCCCGCCCGCCCTGGGCTGCGAGGTGGCCCACCACTCCGCCACCCCCGGGTCCCCGAGGCCTCCTGTCGCCTGCCTGGGCGGGCGGCAGGGCCCTGCCGGAGAGGGCTGGCCGCCGGCATGGCGGTAAGGCGCAGGCGCCAGCGAAGCTGGGCCTCAAGAGGCACCGCGCGGGCCCCTCCTGCGTCTACGGCCATACCACCCTGAACGCGCCCGATCTCGTCTGATCTCGGAAGCTAAGCAGGGTCGGGCCTGGTTAGTACTTGGATGGGAGACCGCCTGGGAATACCGGGTGCTGTAGGCTTTTTGCCTCCCGCTCCGCCTTCTCCTTTAGTCGCCCGCCGCCTCCGCCCCCGCCCCCGCCCCCGCCCCCGCCGGGCACCGCTGCAGGCCCCACCTCCTCCGGCCCCTCCCACCACAGCGCGCCAGAGGGGGCGCTCTCCGCCTGCCTGGCCGGCCAGGCGGCCAGAAGGCGGCCCTGGAAGGCAGCCGCATCCCAGCCGCTCCCGGGGTGGCTGGCCTGAACCCAGACTCCGCCTCAGGCCCGGGTGCCGGCCGTGCGGCCCGCGAGCCCCTTGACCTGCACCTGGCCGCCCCCACTAGCGCCCAGCCCCGGCGCAGCCACCTATCTGCCGGTGTGTCTCTCCACAGCTCCCTCCGGAAAAAGCCCCCCCTCCGCCGTTTCGCCACGGCCGGGGGCGGGAGCGGGGGCGGGGGCCGGGGCCGGTGCTCCGGGCCGGCCGGCCACAAGGCGCCGGGTCCTGTGCTCGGCGGGTGGCGTGGGGGCAAGGGTGGCCTTGCTGGGGCTAAGGGGCCGTGCCGACTCAATGGTGGCTCCCAGTGGGTTAAGGGCCGACTGCCGTCGGGCAGGAGGGCCGGCCCGGGCTGCGGCTGGGCTGCGCCTAGCGCCGCGTGGGCGGGCAGAGGGGAGGCCCAAGGGACCGCGGGCCCCGGGCCCTGAAGCCTCCGGGGCCACGTCCCTGTGAGCGACGTGCGGGATCTGGGGCGGGGCGCCAAGCGCCGAACGGTTTGGTGGGTCCCGCCCGCCCTGGGCTGGGAGGTCGCCGAACCCTCCGCCACCCCCCTGGTACCCGAGGCCGCCGTTGCCCTGCCTGGGCGGGCGGCGGGGCCCTGCCGGGGCGGGCTGGCCGCCGGGCTGGCGGGGAGGCGCAAGCGCCAGCGAAGCTGGGCCTCAAGAGGCACTCCGCGGGCCCCTCTTAACGTCTACGGCCATACCACCCTGAACGCGCCAGAACTCGTCTGATCTCAGAAGCTAAGCAGGGTCGGGCCTGGTTAGTACTTGGATGGGAGACCGCCTGGGAATACCGGGTGCTGTAGGCTTCTTGCCTCCCGCTCCGCCTTCTCCTTTAGTCGCCCGCCGCCTCCGCCCCCGCCCCCGCCCCTGCCGGGCAGCGCTGCAGGCCCCACCTCCTCCGGCCCCTCCCACCACAGCGCGCCAGAGGGGGCGCTCCGCGCCGGCCTGGCCGGCCAGGCGGCCAGAAGGCGGCCCTGGAAGGCAGCCGCCACCCCAGCCGCTCCCGTGGTGGCTGGCCCGGACCCAGACTCCGCCGCAGGCCGGGGTGCCGTCCGTGCGGCCCACGAAGCCCTCGACCTGCACTTGGCCGCCCCCACCGGAGCCCAGCCGCGCCGCAGCCCCCTGTCTGCCCGTGTGTCTCTCCACAGCTCCCTCTGGAAAAAGCCCACCCTTTGCCACTTCGCCACGGCGAGAGTGGGAGCGGGGTTGTGGGCTGGGACCGGTTCGCTGGGCTGGCTAGACACCAGGCGCCGGGAACTTTGCTCGGCAGTTGGCGTGGGGGCAAGGGTGGCGTTGCTGTGTCTAAGGGGCCGTGCCGGCTCAATGGTGGCTCCCAGTGGCTTCGGGCCAACTGCCGTTGGGCAGGCGGGCCGGCCAGGCCGTGGCTGGGCTGCGCCTAGCACTGTGTGGATTGACAGGGTGGGGAATGCACAAGGGACCGAGGGCCACAGGCCCTTAAGCCTCCGGGGCCAAGTCCTGTGAGCGTTGAGCGGCTCTGGGGCGGAGGGCCAAGCGCCTACAGGCCTGGAGGGTCCCGCCTGACCTGAGCTGCGAAGTCGCCCACAACTCCACCACCCCCGGGCCCTCGAGGCCTCCTGTCGCTTGCCTGGGCGGACGGCAGGGCCGCGCCGGAGAGGGTTGGCTGCCGGGCTGGCGGTGAGTCGCCAGCACCAGCGAAGCTAAGCCTCAAGAGGCACACCGTGGCCCCCGCTGCATTCTACGGCCACACCTCCCTGAACGCACCACACCTCGTCTGATCTCGGAAGCTAATCAGGGTCTGGCCTGTTTCGTACCTGGATGGGAGACCACATGGGAATACCGAGTGCTGTAGGCTTTTTTGCCTCCCGCTCCGCCTTGACATTTAGTGGCCCGCGGCCGAGGCCGCCTCCGCCCCCGCTGAGCACCGCTGCAGGCCTCACCTCCTCACGTCCCTCCCAACACAGCGCGCCGGAGGGATCGCTCCCCGCCGAGCTGGCTGGACATGCGGCCAGAATGCGGCCCTGGAAGGCAGCCGCCACCCCAGCCGCTCCCGTGGTGGCTGGCCCGGACCCAGACTCCGCCGCAGGCCGGGGTGCCGTCCGTGCGGCCCGCGAGGCCCTCGACCTGCACTTGGCCGCCCCCACCGGAGCCCAGCCGCGCCGCAGCCCCCTGTCTGCCCGTGTGTCTCTCCACAGCTCCCTCCGGAAAAAGCCCCCCCCTCCGCCGTTTCGCCACGGCCGGGGGCGGGAGCGGGGGCGGGGGCCGGGGCCGCTTCTCCGGGCCTGCCGGCCACCAGGGCCGGGGTCCTGTGCTCGGCGGGCGGCGTGGGGGCAAGGGGGGGCCTTGCTGGGGCTAAGGGGCCGTGCCCACTCCATGGTGGCTCCCAGTGGCTTCGGGCCAGGTGCTGCCCGGCCGGAGGGCCGGCCCGGCCGTGGCCGGGCTGCGCCTAACTCCGCGTGGGCGGGCAGGGGGGGATGCCCAAGGGACCGCGGCCGCCGGGCCCTGAAGCCTCCGGGGCCGCGTCCCTGTGAGCGTCGAGCGGGATCTGCGGCGGGGCGCCAAGCGCCGACGGGCCTGGAGCATCCCGCCCGCCCTGGGCTGCGAGGTGGCCCACCACTCCGCCACCCCCGGGTCCCCGAGGCCTCCTGTCGCCTGCCTGGGCGGGCGGCAGGGCCCTGCCGGAGAGGGCTGGCCGCCGGCATGGCGGTAAGGCGCAGGCGCCAGCGAAGCTGGGCCTCAAGAGGCACCGCGCGGGCCCCTCCTGCGTCTACGGCCATACCACCCTGAACGCGCCCGATCTCGTCTGATCTCGGAAGCTAAGCAGGGTCGGGCCTGGTTAGTACTTGGATGGGAGACCGCCTGGGAATACCGGGTGCTGTAGGCTTTTTGCCTCCCGCTCCGCCTTCTCCTTTAGTCGCCCGCCGCCTCCGCCCCCGCCCCCGCCCCCGCCCCCGCCGGGCACCGCTGCAGGCCCCACCTCCTCCGGCCCCTCCCACCACAGCGCGCCAGAGGGGGCGCTCTCCGCCTGCCTGGCCGGCCAGGCGGCCAGAAGGCGGCCCTGGAAGGCAGCCGCATCCCAGCCGCTCCCGGGGTGGCTGGCCTGAACCCAGACTCCGCCTCAGGCCCGGGTGCCGGCCGTGCGGCCCGCGAGCCCCTTGACCTGCACCTGGCCGCCCCCACTAGCGCCCAGCCCCGGCGCAGCCACCTATCTGCCGGTGTGTCTCTCCACAGCTCCCTCCGGAAAAAGCCCCCCCTCCGCCGTTTCGCCACGGCCGGGGGCGGGAGCGGGGGCGGGGGCCGGGGCCGGTGCTCCGGGCCGGCCGGCCACAAGGCGCCGGGTCCTGTGCTCGGCGGGTGGCGTGGGGGCAAGGGTGGCCTTGCTGGGGCTAAGGGGCCGTGCCGACTCAATGGTGGCTCCCAGTGGGTTAAGGGCCGACTGCCGTCGGGCAGGAGGGCCGGCCCGGGCTGCGGCTGGGCTGCGCCTAGCGCCGCGTGGGCGGGCAGAGGGGAGGCCCAAGGGACCGCGGGCCCCGGGCCCTGAAGCCTCCGGGGCCACGTCCCTGTGAGCGACGTGCGGGATCTGGGGCGGGGCGCCAAGCGCCGAACGGTTTGGTGGGTCCCGCCCGCCCTGGGCTGGGAGGTCGCCGAACCCTCCGCCACCCCCCTGGTACCCGAGGCCGCCGTTGCCCTGCCTGGGCGGGCGGCGGGGCCCTGCCGGGGCGGGCTGGCCGCCGGGCTGGCGGGGAGGCGCAAGCGCCAGCGAAGCTGGGCCTCAAGAGGCACTCCGCGGGCCCCTCTTAACGTCTACGGCCATACCACCCTGAACGCGCCCGAACTCGTCTGATCTCGGAAGCTAAGCAGGGTCGGGCCTGGTTAGTACTTGGATGGGAGACCGCCTGGGAATACCGGGTGCTGTAGGCTTCTTGCCTCCCGCTCCGCCTTCTCCTTTAGTCGCCCGCCGCCTCCGCCCCCGCCCCCGCCCCCGCCGGGCAGCGCTGCAGGCCCCACCTCCTCCGGCCCCTCCCACCACAGCGCGCCAGAGGGGGCGCTCCGCGCCGGCCTGGCCGGCCAGGCGGCCAGAAGGCGGCCCTGGAAGGCAGCCGCCACCCCAGCCGCTCCCGTGGTGGCTGGCCCGGACCCAGACTCCGCCGCAGGCCGGGGTGCCGTCCGTGCGGCCCACGAAGCCCTCGACCTGCACTTGGCCGCCCCCACCGGAGCCCAGCCGCGCCGCAGCCCCCTGTCTGCCCGTGTGTCTCTCCACAGCTCCCTCCGGAAAAAGCCCACCCTTTGCCACTTCGCCACGGCCGAGAGTGGGAGCGGGGTCGTGGGCTGGGACCGGTTCGCTGGGCTGGCTAGACACCAGGCGCCGGGAACTTTGCTCGGCAGTTGGCGTGGGGGCAAGGGTGGCGTTGCTGTGTCTAAGGGGCCGTGCCGGCTCAATGGTGGCTCCCAGTGGCTTCGGGCCGACTGCCGTTGGGCAGGCGGGCCGGCCAGGCCGTGGCTGGGCTGCGCCTAGCACTGTGTGGATTGACAGGGTGGGGAATGCACAAGGGACCGAGGGCCACAGGCCCTTAAGCCTCCGGGGCCAAGTCCTGTGAGCGTTGAGCGGCTCTGGGGCGGAGGGCCAAGCGCCTACAGGCCTGGAGGGTCCCGCCTGACCTGAGCTGCGAAGTCGCCCACAACTCCACCACCCCCGGGCCCTCGAGGCCTCCTGTCGCTTGCCTGGGCGGACGGCAGGGCCGCGCCGGAGAGGGTTGGCTGCCGGGCTGGCGGTGAGTCGCCAGCACCAGCGAAGCTAAGCCTCAAGAGGCACACCGTGGCCCCCGCTGCATTCTACGGCCACACCTCCCTGAACGCACCACACCTCGTCTGATCTCGGAAGCTAATCAGGGTCTGGCCTGTTTCGTACCTGGATGGGAGACCACATGGGAATACCGAGTGCTGTAGGCTTTTTTGCCTCCCGCTCCGCCTTGACATTTAGTGGCCCGCGGCCGAGGCCGCCTCCGCCCCCGCTGAGCACCGCTGCAGGCCTCACCTCCTCACGTCCCTCCCAACACAGCGCGCCGGAGGGATCGCTCCCCGCCGAGCTGGCTGGACATGCGGCCAGAATGCGGCCCTGGAAGGCAGCCGCCACCCCAGCCGCTCCCGTGGTGGCTGGCCCGGACCCAGACTCCGCCGCAGGCCGGGGTGCCGTCCGTGCGGCCCGCGAGGCCCTCGACCTGCACTTGGCCGCCCCCACCGGAGCCCAGCCGCGCCGCAGCCCCCTGTCTGCCCGTGTGTCTCTCCACAGCTCCCTCCGGAAAAAGCCCCCCCCTCCGCCGTTTCGCCACGGCCGGGGGCGGGAGCGGGGGCGGGGGCCGGGGCCGCTTCTCCGGGCCTGCCGGCCACCAGGGCCGGGGTCCTGTGCTCGGCGGGCGGCGTGGGGGCAAGGGGGGGCCTTGCTGGGGCTAAGGGGCCGTGCCCACTCCATGGTGGCTCCCAGTGGCTTCGGGCCAGCTGCTGCCCGGCCGGAGGGCCGGCCCGGCCGTGGCCGGGCTGCGCCTAACTCCGCGTGGGCGGGCAGGGGGGGATGCCCAAGGGACCGCGGCCGCCGGGCCCTGAAGCCTCCGGGGCCGCGTCCCTGTGAGCGTCGAGCGGGATCTGCGGCGGGGCGCCAAGCGCCGACGGGCCTGGAGCGTCCCGCCCGCCCTGGGCTGCGAGGTGGCCCACCACTCCGCCACCCCCGGGTCCCCGAGGCCTCCTGTCGCCTGCCTGGGCGGGCGGCAGGGCCCTGCCGGAGAGGGCTGGCCGCCGGCATGGCGGTAAGGCGCAGGCGCCAGCGAAGCTGGGCCTCAAGAGGCACCGCGCGGGCCCCTCCTGCGTCTACGGCCATACCACCCTGAACGCGCCCGATCTCGTCTGATCTCGGAAGCTAAGCAGGGTCGGGCCTGGTTAGTACTTGGATGGGAGACCGACTGGGAATACCGGGTGCTGTAGGCTTTTTGCCTCCCGCTCCGCCTTCTCCTTTAGTCGCCCGCCGCCTCCGCCCCCGCCCCCGCCCCCGCCCCCGCCGGGCACCGCTGCAGGCCCCACCTCCTCCGGCCCCTCCCACCACAGCGCGCCAGAGGGGGCGCTCTCCGCCTGCCTGGCCGGCCAGGCGGCCAGAAGGCGGCCCTGGAAGGCAGCCGCATCCCAGCCGCTCCCGGGGTGGCTGGCCTGAACCCAGACTCCGCCTCAGGCCCGGGTGCCGGCCGTGCGGCCCGCGAGCCCCTTGACCTGCACCTGGCCGCCCCCACTAGCGCCCAGCCCCGGCGCAGCCACCTATCTGCCGGTGTGTCTCTCCACAGCTCCCTCCGGAAAAAGCCCCCCCTCCGCCGTTTCGCCACGGCCGAGTGCGGGAGCGGGGTCGTGGGCCAGGACTCGTTCTCCGAACCGGCCGACCACTAGGCACCGGGAACAGTGCTCGGCAGTTGGCGTGGATGCAAGTGTGGCCTTGCTGGCTGTAATGGGCCATGCCAACACAATGGTGGCTCCCAGTGGATTCGGGGCAACTGCCGTCGGGCAGGAGGGCCGGCCCGGCCACGGCTAGGTTGTGCCTAGCACTGCGTGAGTGGACAGGGTTGGTAATGCCCGAGGGACCTAGGGCCAAGGGACATTAAGCATCCGGGGCCACGTCCTTGTGAGCATCAAGCGGGACCTGGGGCGGAGCGCCAAGCACCTACGGGCCTGGAGGATCCCGCCTGACCTGAGCTGCGAGGTCGCCCTTGACTATGCAACCCCTGGGTCCCTGAGGCCTCCTGTCGCCAGCCTGGGCGGGCGGCAGGGCCTTGCTGAAGAGGGCTGACCGCCGAGCAGGGAGCAAGTCGCCAGCACCAGCGAAGCAAAGCCTCAAGAGGCACCCCGTGGCCCCGGCTGCCCTCTAAGGCCATACCACCCTGAACGCGCCCCATCTCGTCTGATCGCGGAAGCTAAGCAGGGTCGGGCCTGGTTAGTACTTGGATGGGAGACCGCCTGGGAATACCGGGTGCTGTAGGCTTCTTGCCTCCCGCTCCGCCTTCTCCTTTAGTCGCCCGCCGCCTCCGCCGCCGCCCCCGCCCCCGCCGAGCAGCGCTGCAGGCCCCACCTCCTCCGGCCCCTCCCACCACAGCGCGCCAGAGGGGGCGCTCCGCGCCGGCCTGGCCGGCCAGGCGGCCAGAAGGCGGCCCTGGAAGGCAGCCGCCACCCCAGCCGCTCCCGTGGTGGCTGGCCCGGACCCAGACTCCGCCGCAGGCCGGGGTGCCGTCCGTGCGGCCCACGAAGCCCTCGACCTGCACTTGGCCGCCCCCACCGGAGCCCAGCCGCGCCGCAGCCCCCTGTCTGCCCGTGTGTATCTCCACAGCTCCCTCCGGAAAAAGCCCACCCTCCGCCGTTTCGCCACGGCCGGGGGCGGGAGCGGGGGCGGGGGCTGGGACCGGTTCGCTGGGCTGGCTAGACACCAGGCGCCGGGTCCTGTGCTCGGCGGGTGGCGTGGGGGCAAGGGTGGCCTTGCTGGGGCTAAGGGGCCGTGCCGGCTCAATGGTGGCTCCCAGTGGGTTAAGGGCCGACTGCCGTCGGGCAGGAGGGCCGGCCAGGCCGTGGCTGGGCTGCGCCTAGCACTGTGTGGATTGACAGGGTGGGGAATGCACAAGGGACCGAGGGCCACAGGCCCTTAAGCCTCCGGGGCCAAGTCCTGTGAGCGTTGAGCGGCTCTGGGGCGGAGGGCCAAGCGCCTACAGGCCTGGAGGGTCCCGCCTGACCTGAGCTGCGAAGTCGCCCACAACTCCACCACCCCCGGGCCCTCGAGGCCTCCTGTCGCTTGCCTGGGCGGACGGCAGGGCCGCGCCGGAGAGGGTTGGCTGCCGGGCTGGCGGTGAGTCGCCAGCACCAGCGAAGCTAAGCCTCAAGAGGCACACCGTGGCCCCCGCTGCATTCTACGGCCACACCTCCCTGAACGCACCACACCTCGTCTGATCTCGGAAGCTAATCAGGGTCTGGCCTGTTTCGTACCTGGATGGGAGACCACATGGGAATACCGAGTGCTGTAGGCTTTTTTGCCTCCCGCTCCGCCTTGACATTTAGTGGCCCGCGGCCGAGGCCGCCTCCGCCCCCGCTGAGCACCGCTGCAGGCCTCACCTCCTCACGTCCCTCCCAACACAGCGCGCCGGAGGGATCGCTCCCCGCCGAGCTGGCTGGACATGCGGCCAGAATGCGGCCCTGGAAGGCAGCCGCCACCCCAGCCGCTCCCGTGGTGGCTGGCCCGGACCCAGACTCCGCCGCAGGCCGGGGTGCCGTCCGTGCGGCCCGCGAGGCCCTCGACCTGCACTTGGCCGCCCCCACCGGAGCCCAGCCGCGCCGCAGCCCCCTGTCTGCCCGTGTGTCTCTCCACAGCTCCCTCCGGAAAAAGCCCCCCCCTCCGCCGTTTCGCCACGGCCGGGGGCGGGAGCGGGGGCGGGGGCCGGGGCCGCTTCTCCGGGCCTGCCGGCCACCAGGGCCGGGGTCCTGTGCTCGGCGGGCGGCGTGGGGGCAAGGGGGGGCCTTGCTGGGGCTAAGGGGCCGTGCCCACTCCATGGTGGCTCCCAGTGGCTTCGGGCCAGCTGCTGCCCGGCCGGAGGGCCGGCCCGGCCGTGGCCGGGCTGCGCCTAACTCCGCGTGGGCGGGCAGGGGGGGATGCCCAAGGGACCGCGGCCGCCGGGCCCTGAAGCCTCCGGGGCCGCGTCCCTGTGAGCGTCGAGCGGGATCTGCGGCGGGGCGCCAAGCGCCGACGGGCCTGGAGCGTCCCGCCCGCCCTGGGCTGCGAGGTGGCCCACCACTCCGCCACCCCCGGGTCCCCGAGGCCTCCTGTCGCCTGCCTGGGCGGGCGGCAGGGCCCTGCCGGAGAGGGCTGGCCGCCGGCATGGCGGTAAGGCGCAGGCGCCAGCGAAGCTGGGCCTCAAGAGGCACCGCGCGGGCCCCCTCCTGCGTCTACGGCCATACCACCCTGAACGCGCCCGATCTCGTCTGATCTCGGAAGCTAAGCAGGGTCGGGCCTGGTTAGTACTTGGATGGGAGACCGCCTGGGAATACCGGGTGCTGTAGGCTTTTTGCCTCCCGCTCCGCCTTCTCCTTTAGTCGCCCGCCGCCTCCGCCCCCGCCCCCGCCCCCGCCCCCGCCCGGGCACCGCTGCAGGCCCCACCTCCTCCGGCCCCTCCCACCACAGCGCGCCAGAGGGGGCGCTCTCCGCCTGCCTGGCCGGCCAGGCGGCCAGAAGGCGGCCCTGGAAGGCAGCCGCATCCCAGCCGCTCCCGGGGTGGCTGGCCTGAACCCAGACTCCGCCTCAGGCCCGGGTGCCGGCCGTGCGGCCCGCGAGCCCCTTGACCTGCACCTGGCCGCCCCCACTAGCGCCCAGCCCCGGCGCAGCCACCTATCTGCCGGTGTGTCTCTCCACAGCTCCCTCCGGAAAAAGCCCCCCCTCCGCCGTTTCGCCACGGCCGGGGGCGGGAGCGGGGGCGGGGGCCGGGGCCGGTGCTCCGGGCCGGCCGGCCACAAGGCGCCGGGTCCTGTGCTCGGCGGGTGGCGTGGGGGCAAGGGTGGCCTTGCTGGGGCTAAGGGGCCGTGCCGACTCAATGGTGGCTCCCAGTGGGTTAAGGGCCGACTGCCGTCGGGCAGGAGGGCCGGCCCGGGCTGCGGCTGGGCTGCGCCTAGCGCCGCGTGGGCGGGCAGAGGGGAGGCCCAAGGGACCGCGGGCCCCGGGCCCTGAAGCCTCCGGGGCCACGTCCCTGTGAGCGACGTGCGGGATCTGGGGCGGGGCGCCAAGCGCCGAACGGTTTGGTGGGTCCCGCCCGCCCTGGGCTGGGAGGTCGCCGAACCCTCCGCCACCCCCCTGGTACCCGAGGCCGCCGTTGCCCTGCCTGGGCGGGCGGCGGGGCCCTGCCGGGGCGGGCTGGCCGCCGGGCTGGCGGGGAGGCGCAAGCGCCAGCGAAGCTGGGCCTCAAGAGGCACTCCGCGGGCCCCTCTTAACGTCTACGGCCATACCACCCTGAACGCGCCAGAACTCGTCTGATCTCAGAAGCTAAGCAGGGTCGGGCCTGGTTAGTACTTGGATGGGAGACCGCCTGGGAATACCGGGTGCTGTAGGCTTCTTGCCTCCCGCTCCGCCTTCTCCTTTAGTCGCCCGCCGCCTCCGCCCCCGCCCCCGCCCCTGCCGGGCAGCGCTGCAGGCCCCACCTCCTCCGGCCCCTCCCACCACAGCGCGCCAGAGGGGGCGCTCCGCGCCGGCCTGGCCGGCCAGGCGGCCAGAAGGCGGCCCTGGAAGGCAGCCGCCACCCCAGCCGCTCCCGTGGTGGCTGGCCCGGACCCAGACTCCGCCGCAGGCCGGGGTGCCGTCCGTGCGGCCCACGAAGCCCTCGACCTGCACTTGGCCGCCCCCACCGGAGCCCAGCCGCGCCGCAGCCCCCTGTCTGCCCGTGTGTCTCTCCACAGCTCCCTCTGAAAAAGCCCACCCTTTGCCACTTCGCCACGGCGAGAGTGGGAGCGGGGTTGTGGGCTGGGACCGGTTCGCTGGGCTGGCTAGACACCAGGCGCCGGGAACTTTGCTCGGCAGTTGGCGTGGGGGCAAGGGTGGCGTTGCTGTGTCTAAGGGGCCGTGCCGGCTCAATGGTGGCTCCCAGTGGCTTCGGGCCAACTGCCGTTGGGCAGGCGGGCCGGCCAGGCCGTGGCTGGGCTGCGCCTAGCACTGTGTGGATTGACAGGGTGGGGAATGCACAAGGGACCGAGGGCCACAGGCCCTTAAGCCTCCGGGGCCAAGTCCTGTGAGCGTTGAGCGGCTCTGGGGCGGAGGGCCAAGCGCCTACAGGCCTGGAGGGTCCCGCCTGACCTGAGCTGCGAAGTCGCCCACAACTCCACCACCCCCGGGCCCTCGAGGCCTCCTGTCGCTTGCCTGGGCGGACGGCAGGGCCGCGCCGGAGAGGGTTGGCTGCCGGGCTGGCGGTGAGTCGCCAGCACCAGCGAAGCTAAGCCTCAAGAGGCACACCGTGGCCCCCGCTGCATTCTACGGCCACACCTCCCTGAACGCACCACACCTCGTCTGATCTCGGAAGCTAATCAGGGTCTGGCCTGTTTCGTACCTGGATGGGAGACCACATGGGAATACCGAGTGCTGTAGGCTTTTTTGCCTCCCGCTCCGCCTTGACATTTAGTGGCCCGCGGCCGAGGCCGCCTCCGCCCCCGCTGAGCACCGCTGCAGGCCTCACCTCCTCACGTCCCTCCCAACACAGCGCGCCGGAGGGATCGCTCCCCGCCGAGCTGGCTGGACATGCGGCCAGAATGCGGCCCTGGAAGGCAGCCGCCACCCCAGCCGCTCCCGTGGTGGCTGGCCCGGACCCAGACTCCGCCGCAGGCCGGGGTGCCATCCGTGCGGCCCGCGAGGCCCTCGACCTGCACTTGGCCGCCCCCACCGGAGCCCAGCAGCGCCGCAGCCCCCTGTCTGCCCGTGTGTCTCTCCACAGCTCCCTCCGGAAAAAGCCCCCCCCTCCGCCGTTTCGCCACGGCCGGGGGTGGGAGCGGGGGCGGGGGCCGGGGCCGCTTCTCCGGGCCTGCCGGCCACCAGGGCCGGGGTCCTGTGCTCGGCGGGCGGCGTGGGGGCAAGGGGGGGCCTTGCTGGGGCTAAGGGGCCGTGCCCACTCCATGGTGGCTCCCAGTGGCTTCGGGCCAGGTGCTGCCCGGCCGGAGGGCCGGCCCGGCCGTGGCCGGGCTGCGCCTAACTCCGCGTGGGCGGGCAGGGGGGGATGCCCAAGGGACCGCGGCCGCCGGGCCCTGAAGCCTCCGGGGCCGCGTCCCTGTGAGCGTCGAGCGGGATCTGCGGCGGGGCGCCAAGCGCCGACGGGCCTGGAGCATCCCGCCCGCCCTGGGCTGCGAGGTGGCCCACCACTCCGCCACCCCCGGGTCCCCGAGGCCTCCTGTCGCCTGCCTGGGCGGGCGGCAGGGCCCTGCCGGAGAGGGCTGGCCGCCGGCATGGCGGTAAGGCGCAGGCGCCAGCGAAGCTGGGCCTCAAGAGGCACCGCGCGGGCCCCTCCTGCGTCTACGGCCATACCACCCTGAACGCGCCCGATCTCGTCTGATCTCGGAAGCTAAGCAGGGTCGGGCCTGGTTAGTACTTGGATGGGAGACCGCCTGGGAATACCGGGTGCTGTAGGCTTTTTGCCTCCCGCTCCGCCTTCTCCTTTAGTCGCCCGCCGCCTCCGCCCCCGCCCCCGCCCCCGCCCCCGCCGGGCACCGCTGCAGGCCCCACCTCCTCCGGCCCCTCCCACCACAGCGCGCCAGAGGGGGCGCTCTCCGCCTGCCTGGCCGGCCAGGCGGCCAGAAGGCGGCCCTGGAAGGCAGCCGCATCCCAGCCGCTCCCGGGGTGGCTGGCCTGAACCCAGACTCCGCCTCAGGCCCGGGTGCCGGCCGTGCGGCCCGCGAGCCCCTTGACCTGCACCTGGCCGCCCCCACTAGCGCCCAGCCCCGGCGCAGCCACCTATCTGCCGGTGTGTCTCTCCACAGCTCCCTCCGGAAAAAGCCCCCCCTCCGCCGTTTCGCCACGGCCGGGGGCGGGAGCGGGGGCGGGGGCCGGGGCCGGTGCTCCGGGCCGGCCGGCCACAAGGCGCCGGGTCCTGTGCTCGGCGGGTGGCGTGGGGGCAAGGGTGGCCTTGCTGGGGCTAAGGGGCCGTGCCGACTCAATGGTGGCTCCCAGTGGGTTAAGGGCCGACTGCCGTCGGGCAGGAGGGCCGGCCCGGGCTGCGGCTGGGCTGCGCCTAGCGCCGCGTGGGCGGGCAGAGGGGAGGCCCAAGGGACCGCGGGCCCCGGGCCCTGAAGCCTCCGGGGCCACGTCCCTGTGAGCGACGTGCGGGATCTGGGGCGGGGCGCCAAGCGCCGAACGGTTTGGTGGGTCCCGCCCGCCCTGGGCTGGGAGGTCGCCGAACCCTCCGCCACCCCCCTGGTACCCGAGGCCGCCGTTGCCCTGCCTGGGCGGGCGGCGGGGCCCTGCCGGGGCGGGCTGGCCGCCGGGCTGGCGGGGAGGCGCAAGCGCCAGCGAAGCTGGGCCTCAAGAGGCACTCCGCGGGCCCCTCTTAACGTCTACGGCCATACCACCCTGAACGCGCCCGAACTCGTCTGATCTCGGAAGCTAAGCAGGGTCGGGCCTGGTTAGTACTTGGATGGGAGACCGCCTGGGAATACCGGGTGCTGTAGGCTTCTTGCCTCCCGCTCCGCCTTCTCCTTTAGTCGCCCGCCGCCTCCGCCCCCGCCCCCGCCCCCGCCGGGCAGCGCTGCAGGCCCCACCTCCTCCGGCCCCTCCCACCACAGCGCGCCAGAGGGGGCGCTCCGCGCCGGCCTGGCCGGCCAGGCGGCCAGAAGGCGGCCCTGGAAGGCAGCCGCCACCCCAGCCGCTCCCGTGGTGGCTGGCCCGGACCCAGACTCCGCCGCAGGCCGGGGTGCCGTCCGTGCGGCCCACGAAGCCCTCGACCTGCACTTGGCCGCCCCCACCGGAGCCCAGCCGCGCCGCAGCCCCCTGTCTGCCCGTGTGTCTCTCCACAGCTCCCTCCGGAAAAAGCCCACCCTTTGCCACTTCGCCACGGCCGAGAGTGGGAGCGGGGTCGTGGGCTGGGACCGGTTCGCTGGGCTGGCTAGACACCAGGCGCCGGGAACTTTGCTCGGCAGTTGGCGTGGGGGCAAGGGTGGCGTTGCTGTGTCTAAGGGGCCGTGCCGGCTCAATGGTGGCTCCCAGTGGCTTCGGGCCGACTGCCGTTGGGCAGGCGGGCCGGCCAGGCCGTGGCTGGGCTGCGCCTAGCACTGTGTGGATTGACAGGGTGGGGAATGCACAAGGGACCGAGGGCCACAGGCCCTTAAGCCTCCGGGGCCAAGTCCTGTGAGCGTTGAGCGGCTCTGGGGCGGAGGGCCAAGCGCCTACAGGCCTGGAGGGTCCCGCCTGACCTGAGCTGCGAAGTCGCCCACAACTCCACCACCCCCGGGCCCTCGAGGCCTCCTGTCGCTTGCCTGGGCGGACGGCAGGGCCGCGCCGGAGAGGGTTGGCTGCCGGGCTGGCGGTGAGTCGCCAGCACCAGCGAAGCTAAGCCTCAAGAGGCACACCGTGGCCCCCGCTGCATTCTACGGCCACACCTCCCTGAACGCACCACACCTCGTCTGATCTCGGAAGCTAATCAGGGTCTGGCCTGTTTCGTACCTGGATGGGAGACCACATGGGAATACCGAGTGCTGTAGGCTTTTTTGCCTCCCGCTCCGCCTTGACATTTAGTGGCCCGCGGCCGAGGCCGCCTCCGCCCCCGCTGAGCACCGCTGCAGGCCTCACCTCCTCACGTCCCTCCCAACACAGCGCGCCGGAGGGATCGCTCCCCGCCGAGCTGGCTGGACATGCGGCCAGAATGCGGCCCTGGAAGGCAGCCGCCACCCCAGCCGCTCCCGTGGTGGCTGGCCCGGACCCAGACTCCGCCGCAGGCCGGGGTGCCGTCCGTGCGGCCCGCGAGGCCCTCGACCTGCACTTGGCCGCCCCCACCGGAGCCCAGCCGCGCCGCAGCCCCCTGTCTGCCCGTGTGTCTCTCCACAGCTCCCTCCGGAAAAAGCCCCCCCCTCCGCCGTTTCGCCACGGCCGGGGGCGGGAGCGGGGGCGGGGGCCGGGGCCGCTTCTCCGGGCCTGCCGGCCACCAGGGCCGGGGTCCTGTGCTCGGCGGGCGGCGTGGGGGCAAGGGGGGGCCTTGCTGGGGCTAAGGGGCCGTGCCCACTCCATGGTGGCTCCCAGTGGCTTCGGGCCAGCTGCTGCCCGGCCGGAGGGCCGGCCCGGCCGTGGCCGGGCTGCGCCTAACTCCGCGTGGGCGGGCAGGGGGGGATGCCCAAGGGACCGCGGCCGCCGGGCCCTGAAGCCTCCGGGGCCGCGTCCCTGTGAGCGTCGAGCGGGATCTGCGGCGGGGCGCCAAGCGCCGACGGGCCTGGAGCGTCCCGCCCGCCCTGGGCTGCGAGGTGGCCCACCACTCCGCCACCCCCGGGTCCCCGAGGCCTCCTGTCGCCTGCCTGGGCGGGCGGCAGGGCCCTGCCGGAGAGGGCTGGCCGCCGGCATGGCGGTAAGGCGCAGGCGCCAGCGAAGCTGGGCCTCAAGAGGCACCGCGCGGGCCCCTCCTGCGTCTACGGCCATACCACCCTGAACGCGCCCGATCTCGTCTGATCTCGGAAGCTAAGCAGGGTCGGGCCTGGTTAGTACTTGGATGGGAGACCGCCTGGGAATACCGGGTGCTGTAGGCTTTTTGCCTCCCGCTCCGCCTTCTCCTTTAGTCGCCCGCCGCCTCCGCCCCCGCCCCCGCCCCCGCCCCCGCCGGGCACCGCTGCAGGCCCCACCTCCTCCGGCCCCTCCCACCACAGCGCGCCAGAGGGGGCGCTCTCCGCCTGCCTGGCCGGCCAGGCGGCCAGAAGGCGGCCCTGGAAGGCAGCCGCATCCCAGCCGCTCCCGGGGTGGCTGGCCTGAACCCAGACTCCGCCTCAGGCCCGGGTGCCGGCCGTGCGGCCCGCGAGCCCCTTGACCTGCACCTGGCCGCCCCCACTAGCGCCCAGCCCCGGCGCAGCCACCTATCTGCCGGTGTGTCTCTCCACAGCTCCCTCCGGAAAAAGCCCCCCTCCGCCGTTTCGCCACGGCCGAGTGCGGGAGCGGGGTCGTGGGCCAGGACTCGTTCTCCGAACCGGCCGACCACTAGGCACCGGGAACAGTGCTCGGCAGTTGGCGTGGATGCAAGTGTGGCCTTGCTGGCTGTAATGGGCCATGCCAACACAATGGTGGCTCCCAGTGGATTCGGGGCAACTGCCGTCGGGCAGGAGGGCCGGCCCGGCCACGGCTAGGTTGTGCCTAGCACTGCGTGAGTGGACAGGGTTGGTAATGCCCGAGGGACCTAGGGCCAAGGGACATTAAGCCTCCGGGGCCACGTCCCTTGTGAGCATCAAGCGGGACCTGGGGCGGAGCGCCAAGCACCTACGGGCCTGGAGGATCCCGCCTGACCTGAGCTGCGAGGTCGCCCTTGACTATGCAACCCCTGGGTCCCTGAGGCCTCCTGTCGCCAGCCTGGGCGGGCGGCAGGGCCTTGCTGAAGAGGGCTGACCGCCGAGCAGGGAGCAAGTCGCCAGCACCAGCGAAGCAAAGCCTCAAGAGGCACCCCGTGGCCCCGGCTGCCCTCTAAGGCCATACCACCCTGAACGTGCCCCATCTCGTCTGATCGCGGAAGCTAAGCAGGGTCGGGCCTGGTTAGTACTTGGATGGGAGACCGCCTGGGAATACCGGGTGCTGTAGGCTTTTTGCCTCCCGCTCCGCCTTCTCCTTTAGTCGCCCGCCGCCTCCGCCGCCGCCCCCGCCCCCGCCGAGCAGCGCTGCAGGCCCCACCTCCTCCGGCCCCTCCCACCACAGCGCGCCAGAGGGGGCGCTCCGCGCCGGCCTGGCCGGCCAGGCGGCCAGAAGGCGGCCCTGGAAGGCAGCCGCCACCCCAGCCGCTCCCGTGGTGGCTGGCCCGGACCCAGACTCCGCCGCAGGCCGGGGTGCCGTCCGTGCGGCCCACGAAGCCCTCGACCTGCACTTGGCCGCCCCCACCGGAGCCCAGCCGCGCCGCAGCCCCCTGTCTGCCCGTGTGTATCTCCACAGCTCCCTCCGGAAAAAGCCCACCCTCCGCCGTTTCGCCACGGCCGGGGGCGGGAGCGGGGGCGGGGGCTGGGACCGGTTCGCTGGGCTGGCTAGACACCAGGCGCCGGGTCCTGTGCTCGGCGGGTGGCGTGGGGGCAAGGGTGGCCTTGCTGGGGCTAAGGGGCCGTGCCGGCTCAATGGTGGCTCCCAGTGGGTTAAGGGCCGACTGCCGTCGGGCAGGAGGGCCGGCCAGGCCGTGGCTGGGCTGCGCCTAGCACTGTGTGGATTGACAGGGTGGGGAATGCACAAGGGACCGAGGGCCACAGGCCCTTAAGCCTCCGGGGCCAAGTCCTGTGAGCGTTGAGCGGCTCTGGGGCGGAGGGCCAAGCGCCTACAGGCCTGGAGGGTCCCGCCTGACCTGAGCTGCGAAGTCGCCCACAACTCCACCACCCCCGGGCCCTCGAGGCCTCCTGTCGCTTGCCTGGGCGGACGGCAGGGCCGCGCCGGAGAGGGTTGGCTGCCGGGCTGGCGGTGAGTCGCCAGCACCAGCGAAGCTAAGCCTCAAGAGGCACACCGTGGCCCCCGCTGCATTCTACGGCCACACCTCCCTGAACGCACCACACCTCGTCTGATCTCGGAAGCTAATCAGGGTCTGGCCTGTTTCGTACCTGGATGGGAGACCACATGGGAATACCGAGTGCTGTAGGCTTTTTTGCCTCCCGCTCCGCCTTGACATTTAGTGGCCCGCGGCCGAGGCCGCCTCCGCCCCCGCTGAGCACCGCTGCAGGCCTCACCTCCTCACGTCCCTCCCAACACAGCGCGCCGGAGGGATCGCTCCCCGCCGAGCTGGCTGGACATGCGGCCAGAATGCGGCCCTGGAAGGCAGCCGCCACCCCAGCCGCTCCCGTGGTGGCTGGCCCGGACCCAGACTCCGCCGCAGGCCGGGGTGCCGTCCGTGCGGCCCGCGAGGCCCTCGACCTGCACTTGGCCGCCCCCACCGGAGCCCAGCCGCGCCGCAGCCCCCTGTCTGCCCGTGTGTCTCTCCACAGCTCCCTCCGGAAAAAGCCCCCCCCTCCGCCGTTTCGCCACGGCCGGGGGCGGGAGCGGGGGCGGGGGCCGGGGCCGCTTCTCCGGGCCTGCCGGCCACCAGGGCCGGGGTCCTGTGCTCGGCGGGCGGCGTGGGGGCAAGGGGGGGCCTTGCTGGGGCTAAGGGGCCGTGCCCACTCCATGGTGGCTCCCAGTGGCTTCGGGCCAGCTGCTGCCCGGCCGGAGGGCCGGCCCGGCCGTGGCCGGGCTGCGCCTAACTCCGCGTGGGCGGGCAGGGGGGGATGCCCAAGGGACCGCGGCCGCCGGGCCCTGAAGCCTCCGGGGCCGCGTCCCTGTGAGCGTCGAGCGGGATCTGCGGCGGGGCGCCAAGCGCCGACGGGCCTGGAGCGTCCCGCCCGCCCTGGGCTGCGAGGTGGCCCACCACTCCGCCACCCCCGGGTCCCCGAGGCCTCCTGTCGCCTGCCTGGGCGGGCGGCAGGGCCCTGCCGGAGAGGGCTGGCTGCCGGCATGGCGGTAAGGCGCAGGCGCCAGCGAAGCTGGGCCTCAAGAGGCACCGCGCGGGCCCCTCCTGCGTCTACGGCCATACCACCCTGAACGCGCCCGATCTCGTCTGATCTCGGAAGCTAAGCAGGGTCGGGCCTGGTTAGTACTTGGATGGGAGACCGCCTGGGAATACCGGGTGCTGTAGGCTTTTTGCCTCCCGCTCCGCCTTCTCCTTTAGTCGCCCGCCGCCTCCGCCCCCGCCCCCGCCCCCGCCCCCGCCGGGCACCGCTGCAGGCCCCACCTCCTCCGGCCCCTCCCACCACAGCGCGCCAGAGGGGGCGCTCTCCGCCTGCCTGGCCGGCCAGGCGGCCAGAAGGCGGCCCTGGAAGGCAGCCGCATCCCAGCCGCTCCCGGGGTGGCTGGCCTGAACCCAGACTCCGCCTCAGGCCCGGGTGCCGGCCGTGCGGCCCGCGAGCCCCTTGACCTGCACCTGGCCGCCCCCACTAGCGCCCAGCCCCGGCGCAGCCACCTATCTGCCGGTGTGTCTCTCCACAGCTCCCTCCGGAAAAAGCCCCCCCTCCGCCGTTTCGCCACGGCCGGGGGCGGGAGCGGGGGCGGGGGCCGGGGCCGGTGCTCCGGGCCGGCCGGCCACAAGGCGCCGGGTCCTGTGCTCGGCGGGTGGCGTGGGGGCAAGGGTGGCCTTGCTGGGGCTAAGGGGCCGTGCCGACTCAATGGTGGCTCCCAGTGGGTTAAGGGCCGACTGCCGTCGGGCAGGAGGGCCGGCCCGGGCTGCGGCTGGGCTGCGCCTAGCGCCGCGTGGGCGGGCAGAGGGGAGGCCCAAGGGACCGCGGACCCCGGGCCCTGAAGCCTCCGGGGCCACGTCCCTGTGAGCGACGTGCGGGATCTGGGGCGGGGCGCCAAGCGCCGAACGGTTTGGTGGGTCCCGCCCGCCCTGGGCTGGGAGGTCGCCGAACCCTCCGCCACCCCCCTGGTACCCGAGGCCGCCGTTGCCCTGCCTGGGCGGGCGGCGGGGCCCTGCCGGGGCGGGCTGGCCGCCGGGCTGGCGGGGAGGCGCAAGCGCCAGCGAAGCTGGGCCTCAAGAGGCACTCCGCGGGCCCCTCTTAACGTCTACGGCCATACCACCCTGAACGCGCCCGAACTCGTCTGATCTCGGAAGCTAAGCAGGGTCGGGCCTGGTTAGTACTTGGATGGGAGACCGCCTGGGAATACCGGGTGCTGTAGGCTTCTTGCCTCCCGCTCCGCCTTCTCCTTTAGTCGCCCGCCGCCTCCGCCCCCGCCCCCGCCCCCGCCGGGCAGCGCTGCAGGCCCCACCTCCTCCGGCCCCTCCCACCACAGCGCGCCAGAGGGGGCGCTCCGCGCCGGCCTGGCCGGCCAGGCGGCCAGAAGGCGGCCCTGGAAGGCAGCCGCCACCCCAGCCGCTCCCGTGGTGGCTGGCCCGGACCCAGACTCCGCCGCAGGCCGGGGTGCCGTCCGTGCGGCCCACGAAGCCCTCGACCTGCACTTGGCCGCCCCCACCGGAGCCCAGCCGCGCCGCAGCCCCCTGTCTGCCCGTGTGTATCTCCACAGCTCCCTCCGGAAAAAGCCCACCCTCCGCCGTTTCGCCACGGCCGGGGGCGGGAGCGGGGGCGGGGGCTGGGACCGGTTCGCTGGGCTGGCTAGACACCAGGCGCCGGGTCCTGTGCTCGGCGGGTGGCGTGGGGGCAAGGGTGGCCTTGCTGGGGCTAAGGGGCCGTGCCGGCTCAATGGTGGCTCCCAGTGGGTTAAGGGCCGACTGCCGTCGGGCAGGAGGGCCGGCCAGGCCGTGGCTGGGCTGCGCCTAGCACTGTGTGGATTGACAGGGTGGGGAATGCACAAGGGACCGAGGGCCACAGGCCCTTAAGCCTCCGGGGCCAAGTCCTGTGAGCGTTGAGCGGCTCTGGGGCGGAGGGCCAAGCGCCTACAGGCCTGGAGGGTCCCGCCTGACCTGAGCTGCGAAGTCGCCCACAACTCCACCACCCCCGGGCCCTCGAGGCCTCCTGTCGCTTGCCTGGGCGGACGGCAGGGCCGCGCCGGAGAGGGTTGGCTGCCGGGCTGGCGGTGAGTCGCCAGCACCAGCGAAGCTAAGCCTCAAGAGGCACACCGTGGCCCCCGCTGCATTCTACGGCCACACCTCCCTGAACGCACCACACCTCGTCTGATCTCGGAAGCTAATCAGGGTCTGGCCTGTTTCGTACCTGGATGGGAGACCACATGGGAATACCGAGTGCTGTAGGCTTTTTTGCCTCCCGCTCCGCCTTGACATTTAGTGGCCCGCGGCCGAGGCCGCCTCCGCCCCCGCTGAGCACCGCTGCAGGCCTCACCTCCTCACGTCCCTCCCAACACAGCGCGCCGGAGGGATCGCTCCCCGCCGAGCTGGCTGGACATGCGGCCAGAATGCGGCCCTGGAAGGCAGCCGCCACCCCAGCCGCTCCCGTGGTGGCTGGCCCGGACCCAGACTCCGCCGCAGGCCGGGGTGCCGTCCGTGCGGCCCGCGAGGCCCTCGACCTGCACTTGGCCGCCCCCACCGGAGCCCAGCCGCGCCGCAGCCCCCTGTCTGCCCGTGTGTCTCTCCACAGCTCCCTCCGGAAAAAGCCCCCCCCTCCGCCGTTTCGCCACGGCCGGGGGCGGGAGCGGGGGCGGGGGCCGGGGCCGCTTCTCCGGGCCTGCCGGCCACCAGGGCCGGGGTCCTGTGCTCGGCGGGCGGCGTGGGGGCAAGGGGGGGCCTTGCTGGGGCTAAGGGGCCGTGCCCACTCCATGGTGGCTCCCAGTGGCTTCGGGCCAGCTGCTGCCCGGCCGGAGGGCCGGCCCGGCCGTGGCCGGGCTGCGCCTAACTCCGCGTGGGCGGGCAGGGGGGGATGCCCAAGGGACCGCGGCCGCCGGGCCCTGAAGCCTCCGGGGCCGCGTCCCTGTGAGCGTCGAGCGGGATCTGCGGCGGGGCGCCAAGCGCCGACGGGCCTGGAGCGTCCCGCCCGCCCTGGGCTGCGAGGTGGCCCACCACTCCGCCACCCCCGGGTCCCCGAGGCCTCCTGTCGCCTGCCTGGGCGGGCGGCAGGGCCCTGCCGGAGAGGGCTGGCCGCCGGCATGGCGGTAAGGCGCAGGCGCCAGCGAAGCTGGGCCTCAAGAGGCACCGCGCGGGCCCCTCCTGCGTCTACGGCCATACCACCCTGAACGCGCCCGATCTCGTCTGATCTCGGAAGCTAAGCAGGGTCGGGCCTGGTTAGTACTTGGATGGGAGACCGCCTGGGAATACCGGGTGCTGTAGGCTTTTTGCCTCCCGCTCCGCCTTCTCCTTTAGTCGCCCGCCGCCTCCGCCCCCGCCCCCGCCCCCGCCCCCGCCGGGCACCGCTGCAGGCCCCACCTCCTCCGGCCCCTCCCACCACAGCGCGCCAGAGGGGGCGCTCTCCGCCTGCCTGGCCGGCCAGGCGGCCAGAAGGCGGCCCTGGAAGGCAGCCGCATCCCAGCCGCTCCCGGGGTGGCTGGCCTGAACCCAGACTCCGCCTCAGGCCCGGGTGCCGGCCGTGCGGCCCGCGAGCCCCTTGACCTGCACCTGGCCGCCCCCACTAGCGCCCAGCCCCGGCGCAGCCACCTATCTGCCGGTGTGTCTCTCCACAGCTCCCTCCGGAAAAAGCCCCCCCTCCGCCGTTTCGCCACGGCCGAGTGCGGGAGCGGGGTCGTGGGCCAGGACTCGTTCTCCGAACCGGCCGACCACTAGGCACCGGGAACAGTGCTCGGCAGTTGGCGTGGATGCAAGTGTGGCCTTGCTGGCTGTAATGGGCCATGCCAACACAATGGTGGCTCCCAGTGGATTCGGGGCAACTGCCGTCGGGCAGGAGGGCCGGCCCGGCCACGGCTAGGTTGTGCCTAGCACTGCGTGAGTGGACAGGGTTGGTAATGCCCGAGGGACCTAGGGCCAAGGGACATTAAGCCTCCGGGGCCACGTCCTTGTGAGCATCAAGCGGGACCTGGGGCGGAGCGCCAAGCACCTACGGGCCTGGAGGATCCCGCCTGACCTGAGCTGCGAGGTCGCCCTTGACTATGCAACCCCTGGGTCCCTGAGGCCTCCTGTCGCCAGCCTGGGCGGGCGGCAGGGCCTTGCTGAAGAGGGCTGACCGCCGAGCAGGGAGCAAGTCGCCAGCACCAGCGAAGCAAAGCCTCAAGAGGCACCCCGTGGCCCCGGCTGCCCTCTAAGGCCATACCACCCTGAACGTGCCCCATCTCGTCTGATCGCGGAAGCTAAGCAGGGTCGGGCCTGGTTAGTACTTGGATGGGAGACCACCTGGGAATACCGGGTGCTGTAGGCTTTTTGCCTCCCGCTCCGCCTTCTCCTTTAGTCGCCCGCCGCCTCCGCCGCCACCCCCGCCCCCACCGAGCAGCGCTGCAGGCCCCACCTCCTCCGGCCCCTCCCACCACAGCGCGCCAGAGGGGGCGCTCCGCGCCGGCCTGGCCGGCCAGGCGGCCAGAAGGCGGCCCTGGAAGGCAGCCGCCACCCCAGCCGCTCCCGTGGTGGCTGGCCCGGACCCAGACTCCGCCGCAGGCCGGGGTGCCGTCCGTGCGGCCCACGAAGCCCTCGACCTGCACTTGGCCGCCCCCACCGGAGCCCAGCCGCGCCGCAGCCCCCTGTCTGCCCGTGTGTATCTCCACAGCTCCCTCCGGAAAAAGCCCACCCTCCGCCGTTTCGCCACGGCCGGGGGCGGGAGCGGGGGCGGGGGCTGGGACCGGTTCGCTGGGCTGGCTAGACACCAGGCGCCGGGTCCTGTGCTCGGCGGGTGGCGTGGGGGCAAGGGTGGCCTTGCTGGGGCTAAGGGGCCGTGCCGGCTCAATGGTGGCTCCCAGTGGGTTAAGGGCCGACTGCCGTCGGGCAGGAGGGCCGGCCAGGCCGTGGCTGGGCTGCGCCTAGCACTGTGTGGATTGACAGGGTGGGGAATGCACAAGGGACCGAGGGCCACAGGCCCTTAAGCCTCCGGGGCCAAGTCCTGTGAGCGTTGAGCGGCTCTGGGGCGGAGGGCCAAGCGCCTACAGGCCTGGAGGGTCCCGCCTGACCTGAGCTGCGAAGTCGCCCACAACTCCACCACCCCCGGGCCCTCGAGGCCTCCTGTCGCTTGCCTGGGCGGACGGCAGGGCCGCGCCGGAGAGGGTTGGCTGCCGGGCTGGCGGTGAGTCGCCAGCACCAGCGAAGCTAAGCCTCAAGAGGCACACCGTGGCCCCCGCTGCATTCTACGGCCACACCTCCCTGAACGCACCACACCTCGTCTGATCTCGGAAGCTAATCAGGGTCTGGCCTGTTTCGTACCTGGATGGGAGACCACATGGGAATACCGAGTGCTGTAGGCTTTTTTGCCTCCCGCTCCGCCTTGACATTTAGTGGCCCGCGGCCGAGGCCGCCTCCGCCCCCGCTGAGCACCGCTGCAGGCCTCACCTCCTCACGTCCCTCCCAACACAGCGCGCCGGAGGGATCGCTCCCCGCCGAGCTGGCTGGACATGCGGCCAGAATGCGGCCCTGGAAGGCAGCCGCCACCCCAGCCGCTCCCGTGGTGGCTGGCCCGGACCCAGACTCCGCCGCAGGCCGGGGTGCCGTCCGTGCGGCCCGCGAGGCCCTCGACCTGCACTTGGCCGCCCCCACCGGAGCCCAGCCGCGCCGCAGCCCCCTGTCTGCCCGTGTGTCTCTCCACAGCTCCCTCCGGAAAAAGCCCCCCCCTCCGCCGTTTCGCCACGGCCGGGGGCGGGAGCGGGGGCGGGGGCCGGGGCCGCTTCTCCGGGCCTGCCGGCCACCAGGGCCAGGGTCCTGTGCTCGGCGGGCGGCGTGGGGGCAAGGGGGGGCCTTGCTGGGGCTAAGGGGCCGTGCCCACTCCATGGTGGCTCCCAGTGGCTTCGGGCCAGCTGCTGCCCGGCCGGAGGGCCGGCCCAGCCGTGGCCGGGCTGCGCCTAACTCCGCGTGGGCGGGCAGGGGGGGATGCCCAAGGGACCGCGGCCGCCGGGCCCTGAAGCCTCCGGGGCCGCGTCCCTGTGAGCGTCGAGCGGGATCTGCGGCGGGGCGCCAAGCGCCGACGGGCCTGGAGCGTCCCGCCCGCCCTGGGCTGCGAGGTGGCCCACCACTCCGCCACCCCCGGGTCCCCGAGGCCTCCTGTCGCCTGCCTGGGCGGGCGGCAGGGCCCTGCCGGAGAGGGCTGGCCGCCGGCATGGCGGTAAGGCGCAGGCGCCAGCGAAGCTGGGCCTCAAGAGGCACCGCGCGGGCCCCTCCTGCGTCTACGGCCATACCACCCTGAACGCGCCCGATCTCGTCTGATCTCGGAAGCTAAGCAGGGTCGGGCCTGGTTAGTACTTGGATGGGAGACCGCCTGGGAATACCGGGTGCTGTAGGCTTTTTGCCTCCCGCTCCGCCTTCTCCTTTAGTCGCCCGCCGCCTCCGCCCCCGCCCCCGCCCCCGCCCCCGCCGGGCACCGCTGCAGGCCCCACCTCCTCCGGCCCCTCCCACCACAGCGCGCCAGAGGGGGCGCTCTCCGCCTGCCTGGCCGGCCAGGCGGCCAGAAGGCGGCCCTGGAAGGCAGCCGCATCCCAGCCGCTCCCGGGGTGGCTGGCCTGAACCCAGACTCCGCCTCAGGCCCGGGTGCCGGCCGTGCGGCCCGCGAGCCCCTTGACCTGCACCTGGCCGCCCCCACTAGCGCCCAGCCCCGGCGCAGCCACCTATCTGCCGGTGTGTCTCTCCACAGCTCCCTCCGGAAAAAGCCCCCCCTCCGCCGTTTCGCCACGGCCGAGTGCGGGAGCGGGGTCGTGGGCCAGGACTCGTTCTCCGAACCGGCCGACCACTAGGCACCGGGAACAGTGCTCGGCAGTTGGCGTGGATGCAAGTGTGGCCTTGCTGGCTGTAATGGGCCATGCCAACACAATGGTGGCTCCCAGTGGATTCGGGGCAACTGCCGTCGGGCAGGAGGGCCGGCCCGGCCACGGCTAGGTTGTGCCTAGCACTGCGTGAGTGGACAGGGTTGGTAATGCCCGAGGGACCTAGGGCCAAGGGACATTAAGCCTCCGGGGCCACGTCCTTGTGAGCATCAAGCGGGACCTGGGGCGGAGCGCCAAGCACCTACGGGCCTGGAGGATCCCGCCTGACCTGAGCTGCGAGGTCGCCCTTGACTATGCAACCCCTGGGTCCCTGAGGCCTCCTGTCGCCAGCCTGGGCGGGCGGCAGGGCCTTGCTGAAGAGGGCTGACCGCCGAGCAGGGAGCAAGTCGCCAGCACCAGCGAAGCAAAGCCTCAAGAGGCACCCCGTGGCCCCGGCTGCCCTCTAAGGCCATACCACCCTGAACGTGCCCCATCTCGTCTGATCGCGGAAGCTAAGCAGGGTCGGGCCTGGTTAGTACTTGGATGGGAGACCGCCTGGGAATACCGGGTGCTGTAGGCTTTTTGCCTCCCGCTCCGCCTTCTCCTTTAGTCGCCCGCCGCCTCCGCCGCCGCCCCGCCCCCGCCGAGCAGCGCTGCAGGCCCCACCTCCTCCGGCCCCTCCCACCACAGCGCGCCAGAGGGGGCGCTCCGCGCCGGCCTGGCCGGCCAGGCGGCCAGAAGGCGGCCCTGGAAGGCAGCCGCCACCCCAGCCGCTCCCGTGGTGGCTGGCCCGGACCCAGACTCCGCCGCAGGCCGGGGGTGCCGTCCGTGCGGCCCACGAAGCCCTCGACCTGCACTTGGCCGCCCCCACCGGAGCCCAGCCGCGCCGCAGCCCCCTGTCTGCCCGTGTGTATCTCCACAGCTCCCTCCGGAAAAAGCCCACCCTCCGCCGTTTCGCCACGGCCGGGGGCGGGAGCGGGGGCGGGGGCTGGGACCGGTTCGCTGGGCTGGCTAGACACCAGGCGCCGGGTCCTGTGCTCGGCGGGTGGCGTGGGGGCAAGGGTGGCCTTGCTGGGGCTAAGGGGCCGTGCCGGCTCAATGGTGGCTCCCAGTGGGTTAAGGGCCGACTGCCGTCGGGCAGGAGGGCCGGCCAGGCCGTGGCTGGGCTGCGCCTAGCACTGTGTGGATTGACAGGGTGGGGAATGCACAAGGGACCGAGGGCCACAGGCCCTTAAGCCTCCGGGGCCAAGTCCTGTGAGCGTTGAGCGGCTCTGGGGCGGAGGGCCAAGCGCCTACAGGCCTGGAGGGTCCCGCCTGACCTGAGCTGCGAAGTCGCCCACAACTCCACCACCCCCGGGCCCTCGAGGCCTCCTGTCGCTTGCCTGGGCGGACGGCAGGGCCGCGCCGGAGAGGGTTGGCTGCCGGGCTGGCGGTGAGTCGCCAGCACCAGCGAAGCTAAGCCTCAAGAGGCACACCGTGGCCCCCGCTGCATTCTACGGCCACACCTCCCTGAACGCACCACACCTCGTCTGATCTCGGAAGCTAATCAGGGTCTGGCCTGTTTCGTACCTGGATGGGAGACCACATGGGAATACCGAGTGCTGTAGGCTTTTTTGCCTCCCGCTCCGCCTTGACATTTAGTGGCCCGCGGCCGAGGCCGCCTCCGCCCCCGCTGAGCACCGCTGCAGGCCTCACCTCCTCACGTCCCTCCCAACACAGCGCGCCGGAGGGATCGCTCCCCGCCGAGCTGGCTGGACATGCGGCCAGAATGCGGCCCTGGAAGGCAGCCGCCACCCCAGCCGCTCCCGTGGTGGCTGGCCCGGACCCAGACTCCGCCGCAGGCCGGGGTGCCGTCCGTGCGGCCCGCGAGGCCCTCGACCTGCACTTGGCCGCCCCCACCGGAGCCCAGCCGCGCCGCAGCCCCCTGTCTGCCCGTGTGTCTCTCCACAGCTCCCTCCGGAAAAAGCCCCCCCCTCCGCCGTTTCGCCACGGCCGGGGGCGGGAGCGGGGGCGGGGGCCGGGGCCGCTTCTCCGGGCCTGCCGGCCACCAGGGCCGGGGTCCTGTGCTCGGCGGGCGGCGTGGGGGCAAGGGGGGGCCTTGCTGGGGCTAAGGGGCCGTGCCCACTCCATGGTGGCTCCCAGTGGCTTCGGGCCAGCTGCTGCCCGGCCGGAGGGCCGGCCCGGCCGTGGCCGGGCTGCGCCTAACTCCGCGTGGGCGGGCAGGGGGGGATGCCCAAGGGACCGCGGCCGCCGGGCCCTGAAGCCTCCGGGGCCGCGTCCCTGTGAGCGTCGAGCGGGATCTGCGGCGGGGCGCCAAGCGCCGACGGGCCTGGAGCGTCCCGCCCGCCCTGGGCTGCGAGGTGGCCCACCACTCCGCCACCCCCGGGTCCCCGAGGCCTCCTGTCGCCTGCCTGGGCGGGCGGCAGGGCCCTGCCGGAGAGGGCTGGCCGCCGGCATGGCGGTAAGGCGCAGGCGCCAGCGAAGCTGGGCCTCAAGAGGCACCGCGCGGGCCCCTCCTGCGTCTACGGCCATACCACCCTGAACGCGCCCGATCTCGTCTGATCTCGGAAGCTAAGCAGGGTCGGGCCTGGTTAGTACTTGGATGGGAGACCGCCTGGGAATACCGGGTGCTGTAGGCTTTTTGCCTCCCGCTCCGCCTTCTCCTTTAGTCGCCCGCCGCCTCCGCCCCCGCCCCCGCCCCCGCCCCCGCCGGGCACCGCTGCAGGCCCCACCTCCTCCGGCCCCTCCCACCACAGCGCGCCAGAGGGGGCGCTCTCCGCCTGCCTGGCCGGCCAGGCGGCCAGAAGGCGGCCCTGGAAGGCAGCCGCATCCCAGCCGCTCCCGGGGTGGCTGGCCTGAACCCAGACTCCGCCTCAGGCCCGGGTGCCGGCCGTGCGGCCCGCGAGCCCCTTGACCTGCACCTGGCCGCCCCCACTAGCGCCCAGCCCCGGCGCAGCCACCTATCTGCCGGTGTGTCTCTCCACAGCTCCCTCCGGAAAAAGCCCCCCCTCCGCCGTTTCGCCACGGCCGAGTGCGGGAGCGGGGTCGTGGGCCAGGACTCGTTCTCCGAACCGGCCGACCACTAGGCACCGGGAACAGTGCTCGGCAGTTGGCGTGGATGCAAGTGTGGCCTTGCTGGCTGTAATGGGCCATGCCAACACAATGGTGGCTCCCAGTGGATTCGGGGCAACTGCCGTCGGGCAGGAGGGCCGGCCCGGCCACGGCTAGGTTGTGCCTAGCACTGCGTGAGTGGACAGGGTTGGTAATGCCCGAGGGACCTAGGGCCAAGGGACATTAAGCCTCCGGGGCCACGTCCTTGTGAGCATCAAGCGGGACCTGGGGCGGAGCGCCAAGCACCTACGGGCCTGGAGGATCCCGCCTGACCTGAGCTGCGAGGTCGCCCTTGACTATGCAACCCCTGGGTCCCTGAGGCCTCCTGTCGCCAGCCTGGGCGGGCGGCAGGGCCTTGCTGAAGAGGGCTGACCGCCGAGCAGGGAGCAAGTCGCCAGCACCAGCGAAGCAAAGCCTCAAGAGGCACCCCGTGGCCCCGGCTGCCCTCTAAGGCCATACCACCCTGAACGTGCCCCATCTCGTCTGATCGCGGAAGCTAAGCAGGGTCGGGCCTGGTTAGTACTTGGATGGGAGACCGCCTGGGAATACCGGGTGCTGTAGGCTTTTTGCCTCCCGCTCCGCCTTCTCCTTTAGTCGCCCGCCGCCTCCGCCGCCGCCCCCGCCCCCGCCGAGCAGCGCTGCAGGCCCCACCTCCTCCGGCCCCTCCCACCACAGCGCGCCAGAGGGGGCGCTCCGCGCCGGCCTGGCCGGCCAGGCGGCCAGAAGGCGGCCCTGGAAGGCAGCCGCCACCCCAGCCGCTCCCGTGGTGGCTGGCCCGGACCCAGACTCCGCCGCAGGCCGGGGTGCCGTCCGTGCGGCCCACGAAGCCCTCGACCTGCACTTGGCCGCCCCCACCGGAGCCCAGCCGCGCCGCAGCCCCCTGTCTGCCCGTGTGTATCTCCACAGCTCCCTCCGGAAAAAACCCACCCTCCGCCGTTTCGCCACGGCCGGGGGCGGGAGCGGGGGCGGGGGCTGGGACCGGTTCGCTGGGCTGGCTAGACACCAGGCGCCGGGTCCTGTGCTCGGCGGGTGGCGTGGGGGCAAGGGTGGCCTTGCTGGGGCTAAGGGGCCGTGCCGGCTCAATGGTGGCTCCCAGTGGGTTAAGGGCCGACTGCCGTCGGGCAGGAGGGCCGGCCAGGCCGTGGCTGGGCTGCGCCTAGCACTGTGTGGATTGACAGGGTGGGGAATGCACAAGGGACCGAGGGCCACAGGCCCTTAAGCCTCCGGGGCCAAGTCCTGTGAGCGTTGAGTGGCTCTGGGGTGGAGGGCCAAGCGCCTACAGGCCTGGAGGGTCCCGCCTGACCTGAGCTGCGAAGTCGCCCACAACTCCACCACCCCCGGGCCCTCGAGGCCTCCTGTCGCTTGCCTGGGCGGACGGCAGGGCCGCGCCGGAGAGGGTTGGCTGCCGGGCTGGCGGTGAGTCGCCAGCACCAGCGAAGCTAAGCCTCAAGAGGCACACCGTGGCCCCCGCTGCATTCTACGGCCACACCTCCCTGAACGCACCACACCTCGTCTGATCTCGGAAGCTAATCAGGGTCTGGCCTGTTTCGTACCTGGATGGGAGACCACATGGGAATACCGAGTGCTGTAGGCTTTTTTGCCTCCCGCTCCGCCTTGACATTTAGTGGCCCGCGGCCGAGGCCGCCTCCGCCCCCGCTGAGCACCGCTGCAGGCCTCACCTCCTCACGTCCCTCCCAACACAGCGCGCCGGAGGGATCGCTCCCCGCCGAGCTGGCTGGACATGCGGCCAGAATGCGGCCCTGGAAGGCAGCCGCCACCCCAGCCGCTCCCGTGGTGGCTGGCCCGGACCCAGACTCCGCCGCAGGCCGGGGTGCCGTCCGTGCGGCCCGCGAGGCCCTCGACCTGCACTTGGCCGCCCCCACCGGAGCCCAGCCGCGCCGCAGCCCCCTGTCTGCCCGTGTGTCTCTCCACAGCTCCCTCCGGAAAAAGCCCCCCCCTCCGCCGTTTCGCCACGGCCGGGGGCGGGAGCGGGGGCGGGGGCCGGGGCCGCTTCTCCGGGCCTGCCGGCCACCAGGGCCGGGGTCCTGTGCTCGGCGGGCGGCGTGGGGGCAAGGGGGGGCCTTGCTGGGGCTAAGGGGCCGTGCCCACTCCATGGTGGCTCCCAGTGGCTTCGGGCCAGCTGCTGCCCGGCCGGAGGGCCGGCCCGGCCGTGGCCGGGCTGCGCCTAACTCCGCGTGGGCGGGCAGGGGGGGATGCCCAAGGGACCGCGGCCGCCGGGCCCTGAAGCCTCCGGGGCCGCGTCCCTGTGAGCGTCGAGCGGGATCTGCGGCGGGGCGCCAAGCGCCGACGGGCCTGGAGCGTCCCGCCCGCCCTGGGCTGCGAGGTGGCCCACCACTCCGCCACCCCCGGGTCCCCGAGGCCTCCTGTCGCCTGCCTGGGCGGGCGGCAGGGCCCTGCCGGAGAGGGCTGGCCGCCGGCATGGCGGTAAGGCGCAGGCGCCAGCGAAGCTGGGCCTCAAGAGGCACCGCGCGGGCCCCTCCTGCGTCTACGGCCATACCACCCTGAACGCGCCCGATCTCGTCTGATCTCGGAAGCTAAGCAGGGTCGGGCCTGGTTAGTACTTGGATGGGAGACCGCCTGGGAATACCGGGTGCTGTAGGCTTTTTGCCTCCCGCTCCGCCTTCTCCTTTAGTCGCCCGCCGCCTCCGCCCCCGCCCCCGCCCCCGCCCCCGCCGGGCACCGCTGCAGGCCCCACCTCCTCCGGCCCCTCCCACCACAGCGCGCCAGAGGGGGCGCTCTCCGCCTGCCTGGCCGGCCAGGCGGCCAGAAGGCGGCCCTGGAAGGCAGCCGCATCCCAGCCGCTCCCGGGGTGGCTGGCCTGAACCCAGACTCCGCCTCAGGCCCGGGTGCCGGCCGTGCGGCCCGCGAGCCCCTTGACCTGCACCTGGCCGCCCCCACTAGCGCCCAGCCCCGGCGCAGCCACCTATCTGCCGGTGTGTCTCTCCACAGCTCCCTCCGGAAAAAGCCCCCCCTCCGCCGTTTCGCCACGGCCGAGTGCGGGAGCGGGATCGTGGGCCAGGACTCGTTCTCCGAACCGGCCGACCACTAGGCACCGGGAACAGTGCTCGGCAGTTGGCGTGGATGCAAGTGTGGCCTTGCTGGCTGTAATGGGCCATGCCAACACAATGGTGGCTCCCAGTGGATTCGGGGCAACTGCCGTCGGGCAGGAGGGCCGGCCCGGCCACGGCTAGGTTGTGCCTAGCACTGCGTGAGTGGACAGGGTTGGTAATGCCCGAGGGACCTAGGGCCAAGGGACATTAAGCCTCCGGGGCCACGTCCTTGTGAGCATCAAGCGGGACCTGGGGCGGAGCGCCAAGCACCTACGGGCCTGGAGGATCCCGCCTGACCTGAGCTGCGAGGTCGCCCTTGACTATGCAACCCCTGGGTCCCTGAGGCCTCCTGTCGCCAGCCTGGGCGGGCGGCAGGGCCTTGCTGAAGAGGGCTGACCGCCGAGCAGGGAGCAAGTCGCCAGCACCAGCGAAGCAAAGCCTCAAGAGGCACCCCGTGGCCCCGGCTGCCCTCTAAGGCCATACCACCCTGAACGTGCCCCATCTCGTCTGATCGCGGAAGCTAAGCAGGGTCGGGCCTGGTTAGTACTTGGATGGGAGACCGCCTGGGAATACCGGGTGCTGTAGGCTTTTTGCCTCCCGCTCCGCCTTCTCCTTTAGTCGCCCGCCGCCTCCGCCGCCGCCCCCGCCCCCGCCGAGCAGCGCTGCAGGCCCCACCTCCTCCGGCCCCTCCCACCACAGCGCGCCAGAGGGGGCGCTCCGCGCCGGCCTGGCCGGCCAGGCGGCCAGAAGGCGGCCCTGGAAGGCAGCCGCCACCCCAGCCGCTCCCGTGGTGGCTGGCCCGGACCCAGACTCCGCCGCAGGCCGGGGTGCCGTCCGTGCGGCCCACGAAGCCCTCGACCTGCACTTGGCCGCCCCCACCGGAGCCCAGCCGCGCCGCAGCCCCCTGTCTGCCCGTGTGTATCTCCACAGCTCCCTCCGGAAAAAGCCCACCCTCCGCCGTTTCGCCACGGCCGGGGGCGGGAGCGGGGGCGGGGGCTGGGACCGGTTCGCTGGGCTGGCTAGACACCAGGCGCCGGGTCCTGTGCTCGGCGGGTGGCGTGGGGGCAAGGGTGGCCTTGCTGGGGCTAAGGGGCCGTGCCGGCTCAATGGTGGCTCCCAGTGGGTTAAGGGCCGACTGCCGTCGGGCAGGAGGGCCGGCCAGGCCGTGGCTGGGCTGCGCCTAGCACTGTGTGGATTGACAGGGTGGGGAATGCACAAGGGACCGAGGGCCACAGGCCCTTAAGCCTCCGGGGCCAAGTCCTGTGAGCGTTGAGCGGCTCTGGGGCGGAGGGCCAAGCGCCTACAGGCCTGGAGGGTCCCGCCTGACCTGAGCTGCGAAGTCGCCCACAACTCCACCACCCCCGGGCCCTCGAGGCCTCCTGTCGCTTGCCTGGGCGGACGGCAGGGCCGCGCCGGAGAGGGTTGGCTGCCGGGCTGGCGGTGAGTCGCCAGCACCAGCGAAGCTAAGCCTCAAGAGGCACACCGTGGCCCCCGCTGCATTCTACGGCCACACCTCCCTGAACGCACCACACCTCGTCTGATCTCGGAAGCTAATCAGGGTCTGGCCTGTTTCGTACCTGGATGGGAGACCACATGGGAATACCGAGTGCTGTAGGCTTTTTTGCCTCCCGCTCCGCCTTGACATTTAGTGGCCCGCGGCCGAGGCCGCCTCCGCCCCCGCTGAGCACCGCTGCAGGCCTCACCTCCTCACGTCCCTCCCAACACAGCGCGCCGGAGGGATCGCTCCCCGCCGAGCTGGCTGGACATGCGGCCAGAATGCGGCCCTGGAAGGCAGCCGCCACCCCAGCCGCTCCCGTGGTGGCTGGCCCGGACCCAGACTCCGCCGCAGGCCGGGGTGCCGTCCGTGCGGCCCGCGAGGCCCTCGACCTGCACTTGGCCGCCCCCACCGGAGCCCAGCCGCGCCGCAGCCCCCTGTCTGCCCGTGTGTCTCTCCACAGCTCCCTCCGGAAAAAGCCCCCCCCTCCGCCGTTTCGCCACGGCCGGGGGCGGGAGCGGGGGCGGGGGCCGGGGCCGCTTCTCCGGGCCTGCCGGCCACCAGGGCCGGGGTCCTGTGCTCGGCGGGCGGCGTGGGGGCAAGGGGGGGCCTTGCTGGGGCTAAGGGGCCGTGCCCACTCCATGGTGGCTCCCAGTGGCTTCGGGCCAGCTGCTGCCCGGCCGGAGGGCCGGCCCGGCCGTGGCCGGGCTGCGCCTAACTCCGCGTGGGCGGGCAGGGGGGGATGCCCAAGGGACCGCGGCCGCCGGGCCCTGAAGCCTCCGGGGCCGCGTCCCTGTGAGCGTCGAGCGGGATCTGCGGCGGGGCGCCAAGCGCCGACGGGCCTGGAGCGTCCCGCCCGCCCTGGGCTGCGAGGTGGCCCACCACTCCGCCACCCCCGGGTCCCCGAGGCCTCCTGTCGCCTGCCTGGGCGGGCGGCAGGGCCCTGCCGGAGAGGGCTGGCCGCCGGCATGGCGGTAAGGCGCAGGCGCCAGCGAAGCTGGGCCTCAAGAGGCACCGCGCGGGCCCCTCCTGCGTCTACGGCCATACCACCCTGAACGCGCCCGATCTCGTCTGATCTCGGAAGCTAAGCAGGGTCGGGCCTGGTTAGTACTTGGATGGGAGACCGCCTGGGAATACCGGGTGCTGTAGGCTTTTTGCCTCCCGCTCCGCCTTCTCCTTTAGTCGCCCGCCGCCTCCGCCCCCGCCCCCGCCCCCGCCCCCGCCGGGCACCGCTGCAGGCCCCACCTCCTCCGGCCCCTCCCACCACAGCGCGCCAGAGGGGGCGCTCTCCGCCTGCCTGGCCGGCCAGGCGGCCAGAAGGCGGCCCTGGAAGGCAGCCGCATCCCAGCCGCTCCCGGGGTGGCTGGCCTGAACCCAGACTCCGCCTCAGGCCCGGGTGCCGGCCGTGCGGCCCGCGAGCCCCTTGACCTGCACCTGGCCGCCCCCACTAGCGCCCAGCCCCGGCGCAGCCACCTATCTGCCGGTGTGTCTCTCCACAGCTCCCTCCGGAAAAAGCCCCCCCTCCGCCGTTTCGCCACGGCCGAGTGCGGGAGCGGGGTCGTGGGCCAGGACTCGTTCTCCGAACCGGCCGACCACTAGGCACCGGGAACAGTGCTCGGCAGTTGGCGTGGATGCAAGTGTGGCCTTGCTGGCTGTAATGGGCCATGCCAACACAATGGTGGCTCCCAGTGGATTCGGGGCAACTGCCGTCGGGCAGGAGGGCCGGCCCGGCCACGGCTAGGTTGTGCCTAGCACTGCGTGAGTGGACAGGGTTGGTAATGCCCGAGGGACCTAGGGCCAAGGGACATTAAGCCTCCGGGGCCACGTCCTTGTGAGCATCAAGCGGGACCTGGGGCGGAGCGCCAAGCACCTACGGGCCTGGAGGATCCCGCCTGACCTGAGCTGCGAGGTCGCCCTTGACTATGCAACCCCTGGGTCCCTGAGGCCTCCTGTCGCCAGCCTGGGCGGGCGGCAGGGCCTTGCTGAAGAGGGCTGACCGCCGAGCAGGGAGCAAGTCGCCAGCACCAGCGAAGCAAAGCCTCAAGAGGCACCCCGTGGCCCCGGCTGCCCTCTAAGGCCATACCACCCTGAACGTGCCCCATCTCGTCTGATCGCGGAAGCTAAGCAGGGTCGGGCCTGGTTAGTACTTGGATGGGAGACCGCCTGGGAATACCGGGTGCTGTAGGCTTTTTGCCTCCCGCTCCGCCTTCTCCTTTAGTCGCCCGCCGCCTCCGCCGCCGCCCCCGCCCCCGCCGAGCAGCGCTGCAGGCCCCACCTCCTCCGGCCCCTCCCACCACAGCGCGCCAGAGGGGGCGCTCCGCGCCGGCCTGGCCGGCCAGGCGGCCAGAAGGCGGCCCTGGAAGGCAGCCGCCACCCCAGCCGCTCCCGTGGTGGCTGGCCCGGACCCAGACTCCGCCGCAGGCCGGGGTGCCGTCCGTGCGGCCCACGAAGCCCTCGACCTGCACTTGGCCGCCCCCACCGGAGCCCAGCCGCGCCGCAGCCCCCTGTCTGCCCGTGTGTATCTCCACAGCTCCCTCCGGAAAAAGCCCACCCTCCGCCGTTTCGCCACGGCCGGGGGCGGGAGCGGGGGCGGGGGCTGGGACCGGTTCGCTGGGCTGGCTAGACACCAGGCGCCGGGTCCTGTGCTCGGCGGGTGGCGTGGGGGCAAGGGTGGCCTTGCTGGGGCTAAGGGGCCGTGCCGGCTCAATGGTGGCTCCCAGTGGGTTAAGGGCCGACTGCCGTCGGGCAGGAGGGCCGGCCAGGCCGTGGCTGGGCTGCGCCTAGCACTGTGTGGATTGACAGGGTGGGGAATGCACAAGGGACCGAGGGCCACAGGCCCTTAAGCCTCCGGGGCCAAGTCCTGTGAGCGTTGAGCGGCTCTGGGGCGGAGGGCCAAGCGCCTACAGGCCTGGAGGGTCCCGCCTGACCTGAGCTGCGAAGTCGCCCACAACTCCACCACCCCCGGGCCCTCGAGGCCTCCTGTCGCTTGCCTGGGCGGACGGCAGGGCCGCGCCGGAGAGGGTTGGCTGCCGGGCTGGCGGTGAGTCGCCAGCACCAGCGAAGCTAAGCCTCAAGAGGCACACCGTGGCCCCCGCTGCATTCTACGGCCACACCTCCCTGAACGCACCACACCTCGTCTGATCTCGGAAGCTAATCAGGGTCTGGCCTGTTTCGTACCTGGATGGGAGACCACATGGGAATACCGAGTGCTGTAGGCTTTTTTGCCTCCCGCTCCGCCTTGACATTTAGTGGCCCGCGGCCGAGGCCGCCTCCGCCCCCGCTGAGCACCGCTGCAGGCCTCACCTCCTCACGTCCCTCCCAACACAGCGCGCCGGAGGGATCGCTCCCCGCCGAGCTGGCTGGACATGCGGCCAGAATGCGGCCCTGGAAGGCAGCCGCCACCCCAGCCGCTCCCGTGGTGGCTGGCCCGGACCCAGACTCCGCCGCAGGCCGGGGTGCCGTCCGTGCGGCCCGCGAGGCCCTCGACCTGCACTTGGCCGCCCCCACCGGAGCCCAGCCGCGCCGCAGCCCCCTGTCTGCCCGTGTGTCTCTCCACAGCTCCCTCCGGAAAAAGCCCCCCCCTCCGCCGTTTCGCCACGGCCGGGGGCGGGAGCGGGGGCGGGGGCCGGGGCCGCTTCTCCGGGCCTGCCGGCCACCAGGGCCGGGGTCCTGTGCTCGGCGGGCGGCGTGGGGGCAAGGGGGGGCCTTGCTGGGGCTAAGGGGCCGTGCCCACTCCATGGTGGCTCCCAGTGGCTTCGGGCCAGCTGCTGCCCGGCCGGAGGGCCGGCCCGGCCGTGGCCGGGCTGCGCCTAACTCCGCGTGGGCGGGCAGGGGGGGATGCCCAAGGGACCGCGGCCGCCGGGCCCTGAAGCCTCCGGGGCCGCGTCCCTGTGAGCGTCGAGCGGGATCTGCGGCGGGGCGCCAAGCGCCGACGGGCCTGGAGCGTCCCGCCCGCCCTGGGCTGCGAGGTGGCCCACCACTCCGCCACCCCCGGGTCCCCGAGGCCTCCTGTCGCCTGCCTGGGCGGGCGGCAGGGCCCTGCCGGAGAGGGCTGGCCGCCGGCATGGCGGTAAGGCGCAGGCGCCAGCGAAGCTGGGCCTCAAGAGGCACCGCGCGGGCCCCTCCTGCGTCTACGGCCATACCACCCTGAACGCGCCCGATCTCGTCTGATCTCGGAAGCTAAGCAGGGTCGGGCCTGGTTAGTACTTGGATGGGAGACCGCCTGGGAATACCGGGTGCTGTAGGCTTTTTGCCTCCCGCTCCGCCTTCTCCTTTAGTCGCCCGCCGCCTCCGCCCCCGCCCCCGCCCCCGCCCCCGCCGGGCACCGCTGCAGGCCCCACCTCCTCCGGCCCCTCCCACCACAGCGCGCCAGAGGGGGCGCTCTCCGCCTGCCTGGCCGGCCAGGCGGCCAGAAGGCGGCCCTGGAAGGCAGCCGCATCCCAGCCGCTCCCGGGGTGGCTGGCCTGAACCCAGACTCCGCCTCAGGCCCGGGTGCCGGCCGTGCGGCCCGCGAGCCCCTTGACCTGCACCTGGCCGCCCCCACTAGCGCCCAGCCCCGGCGCAGCCACCTATCTGCCGGTGTGTCTCTCCACAGCTCCCTCCGGAAAAAGCCCCCCCTCCGCCGTTTCGCCACGGCCGAGTGCGGGAGCGGGGTCGTGGGCCAGGACTCGTTCTCCGAACCGGCCGACCACTAGGCACCGGGAACAGTGCTCGGCAGTTGGCGTGGATGCAAGTGTGGCCTTGCTGGCTGTAATGGGCCATGCCAACACAATGGTGGCTCCCAGTGGATTCGGGGCAACTGCCGTCGGGCAGGAGGGCCGGCCCGGCCACGGCTAGGTTGTGCCTAGCACTGCGTGAGTGGACAGGGTTGGTAATGCCCGAGGGACCTAGGGCCAAGGGACATTAAGCCTCCGGGGCCACGTCCTTGTGAGCATCAAGCGGGACCTGGGGCGGAGCGCCAAGCACCTACGGGCCTGGAGGATCCCGCCTGACCTGAGCTGCGAGGTCGCCCTTGACTATGCAACCCCTGGGTCCCTGAGGCCTCCTGTCGCCAGCCTGGGCGGGCGGCAGGGCCTTGCTGAAGAGGGCTGACCGCCGAGCAGGGAGCAAGTCGCCAGCACCAGCGAAGCAAAGCCTCAAGAGGCACCCCGTGGCCCCGGCTGCCCTCTAAGGCCATACCACCCTGAACGTGCCCCATCTCGTCTGATCGCGGAAGCTAAGCAGGGTCGGGCCTGGTTAGTACTTGGATGGGAGACCGCCTGGGAATACCGGGTGCTGTAGGCTTTTTGCCTCCCGCTCCGCCTTCTCCTTTAGTCGCCCGCCGCCTCCGCCGCCGCCCCCGCCCCCGCCGAGCAGCGCTGCAGGCCCCACCTCCTCCGGCCCCTCCCACCACAGCGCGCCAGAGGGGGCGCTCCGCGCCGGCCTGGCCGGCCAGGCGGCCAGAAGGCGGCCCTGGAAGGCAGCCGCCACCCCAGCCGCTCCCGTGGTGGCTGGCCCGGACCCAGACTCCGCCGCAGGCCGGGGTGCCGTCCGTGCGGCCCACGAAGCCCTCGACCTGCACTTGGCCGCCCCCACCGGAGCCCAGCCGCGCCGCAGCCCCCTGTCTGCCCGTGTGTATCTCCACAGCTCCCTCCGGAAAAAGCCCACCCTCCGCCGTTTCGCCACGGCCGGGGGCGGGAGCGGGGGCGGGGGCTGGGACCGGTTCGCTGGGCTGGCTAGACACCAGGCGCCGGGTCCTGTGCTCGGCGGGTGGCGTGGGGGCAAGGGTGGCCTTGCTGGGGCTAAGGGGCCGTGCCGGCTCAATGGTGGCTCCCAGTGGGTTAAGGGCCGACTGCCGTCGGGCAGGAGGGCCGGCCAGGCCGTGGCTGGGCTGCGCCTAGCACTGTGTGGATTGACAGGGTGGGGAATGCACAAGGGACCGAGGGCCACAGGCCCTTAAGCCTCCGGGGCCAAGTCCTGTGAGCGTTGAGCGGCTCTGGGGCGGAGGGCCAAGCGCCTACAGGCCTGGAGGGTCCCGCCTGACCTGAGCTGCGAAGTCGCCCACAACTCCACCACCCCCGGGCCCTCGAGGCCTCCTGTCGCTTGCCTGGGCGGACGGCAGGGCCGCGCCGGAGAGGGTTGGCTGCCGGGCTGGCGGTGAGTCGCCAGCACCAGCGAAGCTAAGCCTCAAGAGGCACACCGTGGCCCCCGCTGCATTCTACGGCCACACCTCCCTGAACGCACCACACCTCGTCTGATCTCGGAAGCTAATCAGGGTCTGGCCTGTTTCGTACCTGGATGGGAGACCACATGGGAATACCGAGTGCTGTAGGCTTTTTTGCCTCCCGCTCCGCCTTGACATTTAGTGGCCCGCGGCCGAGGCCGCCTCCGCCCCCGCTGAGCACCGCTGCAGGCCTCACCTCCTCACGTCCCTCCCAACACAGCGCGCCGGAGGGATCGCTCCCCGCCGAGCTGGCTGGACATGCGGCCAGAATGCGGCCCTGGAAGGCAGCCGCCACCCCAGCCGCTCCCGTGGTGGCTGGCCCGGACCCAGACTCCGCCGCAGGCCGGGGTGCCGTCCGTGCGGCCCGCGAGGCCCTCGACCTGCACTTGGCCGCCCCCACCGGAGCCCAGCCGCGCCGCAGCCCCCTGTCTGCCCGTGTGTCTCTCCACAGCTCCCTCCGGAAAAAGCCCCCCCCTCCGCCGTTTCGCCACGGCCGGGGGCGGGAGCGGGGGCGGGGGCCGGGGCCGCTTCTCCGGGCCTGCCGGCCACCAGGGCCGGGGTCCTGTGCTCGGCGGGCGGCGTGGGGGCAAGGGGGGGCCTTGCTGGGGCTAAGGGGCCGTGCCCACTCCATGGTGGCTCCCAGTGGCTTCGGGCCAGCTGCTGCCCGGCCGGAGGGCCGGCCCGGCCGTGGCCGGGCTGCGCCTAACTCCGCGTGGGCGGGCAGGGGGGGATGCCCAAGGGACCGCGGCCGCCGGGCCCTGAAGCCTCCGGGGCCGCGTCCCTGTGAGCGTCGAGCGGGATCTGCGGCGGGGCGCCAAGCGCCGACGGGCCTGGAGCGTCCCGCCCGCCCTGGGCTGCGAGGTGGCCCACCACTCCGCCACCCCCGGGTCCCCGAGGCCTCCTGTCGCCTGCCTGGGCGGGCGGCAGGGCCCTGCCGGAGAGGGCTGGCCGCCGGCATGGCGGTAAGGCGCAGGCGCCAGCGAAGCTGGGCCTCAAGAGGCACCGCGCGGGCCCCTCCTGCGTCTACGGCCATACCACCCTGAACGCGCCCGATCTCGTCTGATCTCGGAAGCTAAGCAGGGTCGGGCCTGGTTAGTACTTGGATGGGAGACCGCCTGGGAATACCGGGTGCTGTAGGCTTTTTGCCTCCCGCTCCGCCTTCTCCTTTAGTCGCCCGCCGCCTCCGCCCCCGCCCCCGCCCCCGCCCCCGCCGGGCACCGCTGCAGGCCCCACCTCCTCCGGCCCCTCCCACCACAGCGCGCCAGAGGGGGCGCTCTCCGCCTGCCTGGCCGGCCAGGCGGCCAGAAGGCGGCCCTGGAAGGCAGCCGCATCCCAGCCGCTCCCGGGGTGGCTGGCCTGAACCCAGACTCCGCCTCAGGCCCGGGTGCCGGCCGTGCGGCCCGCGAGCCCCTTGACCTGCACCTGGCCGCCCCCACTAGCGCCCAGCCCCGGCGCAGCCACCTATCTGCCGGTGTGTCTCTCCACAGCTCCCTCCGGAAAAAGCCCCCCCTCCGCCGTTTCGCCACGGCCGAGTGCGGGAGCGGGGTCGTGGGCCAGGACTCGTTCTCCGAACCGGCCGACCACTAGGCACCGGGAACAGTGCTCGGCAGTTGGCGTGGATGCAAGTGTGGCCTTGCTGGCTGTAATGGGCCATGCCAACACAATGGTGGCTCCCAGTGGATTCGGGGCAACTGCCGTCGGGCAGGAGGGCCGGCCCGGCCACGGCTAGGTTGTGCCTAGCACTGCGTGAGTGGACAGGGTTGGTAATGCCCGAGGGACCTAGGGCCAAGGGACATTAAGCCTCCGGGGCCACGTCCTTGTGAGCATCAAGCGGGACCTGGGGCGGAGCGCCAAGCACCTACGGGCCTGGAGGATCCCGCCTGACCTGAGCTGCGAGGTCGCCCTTGACTATGCAACCCCTGGGTCCCTGAGGCCTCCTGTCGCCAGCCTGGACGGGCGGCAGGGCCTTGCTGAAGAGGGCTGACCGCCGAGCAGGGAGCAAGTCGCCAGCACCAGCGAAGCAAAGCCTCAAGAGGCACCCCGTGGCCCCGGCTGCCCTCTAAGGCCATACCACCCTGAACGCGCCCCATCTCGTCTGATCTCGGAAGCTAAGCAGGGTCGGGCCTGGTTAGTACTTGGATGGGAGACCGCCTGGGAATACCGGGTGCTGTAGGCTTCTTGCCTCCCGCTCCGCCTTCTCCTTTAGTCGCCCGCCGCCTCCGCCCCCGCCCCCGCCCCCGCCGGGCAGCGCTGCAGGCCCCACCTCCTCCGGCCCCTCCCACCACAGCGCGCCAGAGGGGGCGCTCCGCGCCGGCCTGGCCGGCCAGGCGGCCAGAAGGCGGCCCTGGAAGGCAGCCGCCACCCCAGCCGCTCCCGTGGTGGCTGGCCCGGACCCAGACTCCGCCGCAGGCCGGGGTGCCGTCCGTGCGGCCCACGAAGCCCTCGACCTGCACTTGGCCGCCCCCACCGGAGCCCAGCCGCGCCGCAGCCCCCTGTCTGCCCGTGTGTATCTCCACAGCTCCCTCCGGAAAAAGCCCACGCTCCGCCGTTTCGCCACGGCCGGGGGCGGGAGCGGGGGCGGGGGCTGGGACCGGTTCGCTGGGCTGGCTAGACACCAGGCGCCGGGTCCTGTGCTCGGCGGGTGGCGTGGGGGCAAGGGTGGCCTTGCTGGGGCTAAGGGGCCGTGCCGGCTCAATGGTGGCTCCCAGTGGGTTAAGGGCCGACTGCCGTCGGGCAGGAGGGCCGGCCAGGCCGTGGCTGGGCTGCGCCTAGCACTGTGTGGATTGACAGGGTGGGGAATGCACAAGGGACCGAGGGCCACAGGCCCTTAAGCCTCCGGGGCCAAGTCCTGTGAGCGTTGAGCGGCTCTGGGGCGGAGGGCCAAGCGCCTACAGGCCTGGAGGGTCCCGCCTGACCTGAGCTGCGAAGTCGCCCACAACTCCACCACCCCCGGGCCCTCGAGGCCTCCTGTCGCTTGCCTGGGCGGACGGCAGGGCCGCGCCGGAGAGGGTTGGCTGCCGGGCTGGCGGTGAGTCGCCAGCACCAGCGAAGCTAAGCCTCAAGAGGCACACCGTGGCCCCCGCTGCATTCTACGGCCACACCTCCCTGAACGCACCACACCTCGTCTGATCTCGGAAGCTAATCAGGGTCTGGCCTGTTTCGTACCTGGATGGGAGACCACATGGGAATACCGAGTGCTGTAGGCTTTTTTGCCTCCCGCTCCGCCTTGACATTTAGTGGCCCGCGGCCGAGGCCGCCTCCGCCCCCGCTGAGCACCGCTGCAGGCCTCACCTCCTCACGTCCCTCCCAACACAGCGCGCCGGAGGGATCGCTCCCCGCCGAGCTGGCTGGACATGCGGCCAGAATGCGGCCCTGGAAGGCAGCCGCCACCCCAGCCGCTCCCGTGGTGGCTGGCCCGGACCCAGACTCCGCCGCAGGCCGGGGTGCTGTCCGTGCGGCCCGCGAGGCCCTCGACCTGCACTTGGCCGCCCCCACCGGAGCCCAGCCGCGCCGCAGCCCCCTGTCTGCCCGTGTGTCTCTCCACAGCTCCCTCCGGAAAAAGCCCCCCCCTCCGCCGTTTCGCCACGGCCGGGGGCGGGAGCGGGGGCGGGGGCCGGGGCCGCTTCTCCGGGCCTGCCGGCCACCAGGGCCGGGGTCCTGTGCTCGGCGGGCGGCGTGGGGGCAAGGGGGGGCCTTGCTGGGGCTAAGGGGCCGTGCCCACTCCATGGTGGCTCCCAGTGGCTTCGGGCCAGCTGCTGCCCGGCCGGAGGGCCGGCCCGGCCGTGGCCGGGCTGCGCCTAACTCCGCGTGGGCGGGCAGGGGGGGATGCCCAAGGGACCGCGGCCGCCGGGCCCTGAAGCCTCCGGGGCCGCGTCCCTGTGAGCGTCGAGCGGGATCTGCGGCGGGGCGCCAAGCGCCGACGGGCCTGGAGCGTCCCGCCCGCCCTGGGCTGCGAGGTGGCCCACCACTCCGCCACCCCCGGGTCCCCGAGGCCTCCTGTCGCCTGCCTGGGCGGGCGGCAGGGCCCTGCCGGAGAGGGCTGGCCGCCGGCATGGCGGTAAGGCGCAGGCGCCAGCGAAGCTGGGCCTCAAGAGGCACCGCGCGGGCCCCTCCTGCGTCTACGGCCATACCACCCTGAACGCGCCCGATCTCGTCTGATCTCGGAAGCTAAGCAGGGTCGGGCCTGGTTAGTACTTGGATGGGAGACCGCCTGGGAATACCGGGTGCTGTAGGCTTTTTGCCTCCCGCTCCGCCTTCTCCTTTAGTCGCCCGCCGCCTCCGCCCCCGCCCCCGCCCCCGCCCCCGCCGGGCACCGCTGCAGGCCCCACCTCCTCCGGCCCCTCCCACCACAGCGCGCCAGAGGGGGCGCTCTCCGCCTGCCTGGCCGGCCAGGCGGCCAGAAGGCGGCCCTGGAAGGCAGCCGCATCCCAGCCGCTCCCGGGGTGGCTGGCCTGAACCCAGACTCCGCCTCAGGCCCGGGTGCCGGCCGTGCGGCCCGCGAGCCCCTTGACCTGCACCTGGCCGCCCCCACTAGCGCCCAGCCCCGGCGCAGCCACCTATCTGCCGGTGTGTCTCTCCACAGCTCCCTCCGGAAAAAGCCCCCCCTCCGCCGTTTCGCCACGGCCGAGTGCGGGAGCGGGGTCGTGGGCCAGGACTCGTTCTCCGAACCGGCCGACCACTAGGCACCGGGAACAGTGCTCGGCAGTTGGCGTGGATGCAAGTGTGGCCTTGCTGGCTGTAATGGGCCATGCCAACACAATGGTGGCTCCCAGTGGATTCGGGGCAACTGCCGTCGGGCAGGAGGGCCGGCCCGGCCACGGCTAGGTTGTGCCTAGCACTGCGTGAGTGGACAGGGTTGGTAATGCCCGAGGGACCTAGGGCCAAGGGACATTAAGCCTCCGGGGCCACGTCCTTGTGAGCATCAAGCGGGACCTGGGGCGGAGCGCCAAGCACCTACGGGCCTGGAGGATCCCGCCTGACCTGAGCTGCGAGGTCGCCCTTGACTATGCAACCCCTGGGTCCCTGAGGCCTCCTGTCGCCAGCCTGGACGGGCGGCAGGGCCTTGCTGAAGAGGGCTGACCGCCGAGCAGGGAGCAAGTCGCCAGCACCAGCGAAGCAAAGCCTCAAGAGGCACCCCGTGGCCCCGGCTGCCCTCTAAGGCCATACCACCCTGAACGCGCCCCATCTCGTCTGATCTCGGAAGCTAAGCAGGGTCGGGCCTGGTTAGTACTTGGATGGGAGACCGCCTGGGAATACCGGGTGCTGTAGGCTTCTTGCCTCCCGCTCCGCCTTCTCCTTTAGTCGCCCGCCGCCTCCGCCCCCGCCCCCGCCCCCGCCGGGCAGCGCTGCAGGCCCCACCTCCTCCGGCCCCTCCCACCACAGCGCGCCAGAGGGGGCGCTCCGCGCCGGCCTGGCCGGCCAGGCGGCCAGAAGGCGGCCCTGGAAGGCAGCCGCCACCCCAGCCGCTCCCGTGGTGGCTGGCCCGGACCCAGACTCCGCCGCAGGCCGGGGTGCCGTCCGTGCGGCCCACGAAGCCCTCGACCTGCACTTGGCCGCCCCCACCGGAGCCCAGCCGCGCCGCAGCCCCCTGTCTGCCCGTGTGTATCTCCACAGCTCCCTCCGGAAAAAGCCCACGCTCCGCCGTTTCGCCACGGACGGGGGCGGGAGCGGGGGCGGGGGCTGGGACCGGTTCGCTGGGCTGGCTAGACACCAGGCGCCGGGTCCTGTGCTCGGCGGGTGGCGTGGGGGCAAGGGTGGCCTTGCTGGGGCTAAGGGGCCGTGCCGGCTCAATGGTGGCTCCCAGTGGGTTAAGGGCCGACTGCCGTCGGGCAGGAGGGCCGGCCAGGCCGTGGCTGGGCTGCGCCTAGCACTGTGTGGATTGACAGGGTGGGGAATGCACAAGGGACCGAGGGCCACAGGCCCTTAAGCCTCCGGGGCCAAGTCCTGTGAGCGTTGAGCGGCTCTGGGGCGGAGGGCCAAGCGCCTACAGGCCTGGAGGGTCCCGCCTGACCTGAGCTGCGAAGTCGCCCACAACTCCACCACCCCCGGGCCCTCGAGGCCTCCTGTCGCTTGCCTGGGCGGACGGCAGGGCCGCGCCGGAGAGGGTTGGCTGCCGGGCTGGCGGTGAGTCGCCAGCACCAGCGAAGCTAAGCCTCAAGAGGCACACCGTGGCCCCCGCTGCATTCTACGGCCACACCTCCCTGAACGCACCACACCTCGTCTGATCTCGGAAGCTAATCAGGGTCTGGCCTGTTTCGTACCTGGATGGGAGACCACATGGGAATACCGAGTGCTGTAGGCTTTTTTGCCTCCCGCTCCGCCTTGACATTTAGTGGCCCGCGGCCGAGGCCGCCTCCGCCCCCGCTGAGCACCGCTGCAGGCCTCACCTCCTCACGTCCCTCCCAACACAGCGCGCCGGAGGGATCGCTCCCCGCCGAGCTGGCTGGACATGCGGCCAGAATGCGGCCCTGGAAGGCAGCCGCCACCCCAGCCGCTCCCGTGGTGGCTGGCCCGGACCCAGACTCCGCCGCAGGCCGGGGTGCCGTCCGTGCGGCCCGCGAGGCCCTCGACCTGCACTTGGCCGCCCCCACCGGAGCCCAGCCGCGCCGCAGCCCCCTGTCTGCCCGTGTGTCTCTCCACAGCTCCCTCCGGAAAAAGCCCCCCCCTCCGCCGTTTCGCCACGGCCGGGGGCGGGAGCGGGGGCGGGGGCCGGGGCCGCTTCTCCGGGCCTGCCGGCCACCAGGGCCGGGGTCCTGTGCTCGGCGGGCGGCGTGGGGGCAAGGGGGGGCCTTGCTGGGGCTAAGGGGCCGTGCCCACTCCATGGTGGCTCCCAGTGGCTTCGGGCCAGCTGCTGCCCAGCCGGAGGGCCGGCCCGGCCGTGGCCGGGCTGCGCCTAACTCCGCGTGGGCGGGCAGGGGGGGATGCCCAAGGGACCGCGGCCGCCGGGCCCTGAAGCCTCCGGGGCCGCGTCCCTGTGAGCGTCGAGCGGGATCTGCGGCGGGGCGCCAAGCGCCGACGGGCCTGGAGCGTCCCGCCCGCCCTGGGCTGCGAGGTGGCCCACCACTCCGCCACCCCCGGGTCCCCGAGGCCTCCTGTCGCCTGCCTGGGCGGGCGGCAGGGCCCTGCCGGAGAGGGCTGGCCACCGGCATGGCGGTAAGGCGCAGGCGCCAGCGAAGCTGGGCCTCAAGAGGCACCGCGCGGGCCCCTCCTGCGTCTACGGCCATACCACCCTGAACGCGCCCGATCTCGTCTGATCTCGGAAGCTAAGCAGGGTCGGGCCTGGTTAGTACTTGGATGGGAGACCGCCTGGGAATACCGGGTGCTGTAGGCTTTTTGCCTCCCGCTCCGCCTTCTCCTTTAGTCGCCCGCCGCCTCCGCCCCCGCCCCCGCCCCCGCCCCCGCCGGGCACCGCTGCAGGCCCCACCTCCTCCGGCCCCTCCCACCACAGCGCGCCAGAGGGGGCGCTCTCCGCCTGCCTGGCCGGCCAGGCGGCCAGAAGGCGGCCCTGGAAGGCAGCCGCATCCCAGCCGCTCCCGGGGTGGCTGGCCTGAACCCAGACTCCGCCTCAGGCCCGGGTGCCGGCCGTGCGGCCCGCGAGCCCCTTGACCTGCACCTGGCCGCCCCCACTAGCGCCCAGCCCCGGCGCAGCCACCTATCTGCCGGTGTGTCTCTCCACAGCTCCCTCCGGAAAAAGCCCCCCCTCCGCCGTTTCGCCACGGCCGAGTGCGGGAGCGGGGTCGTGGGCCAGGACTCGTTCTCCGAACCGGCCGACCACTAGGCACCGGGAACAGTGCTCGGCAGTTGGCGTGGATGCAAGTGTGGCCTTGCTGGCTGTAATGGGCCATGCCAACACAATGGTGGCTCCCAGTGGATTCGGGGCAACTGCCGTCGGGCAGGAGGGCCGGCCCGGCCACGGCTAGGTTGTGCCTAGCACTGCGTGAGTGGACAGGGTTGGTAATGCCCGAGGGACCTAGGGCCAAGGGACATTAAGCCTCCGGGGCCACGTCCTTGTGAGCATCAAGCGGGACCTGGGGCGGAGCGCCAAGCACCTACGGGCCTGGAGGATCCCGCCTGACCTGAGCTGCGAGGTCGCCCTTGACTATGCAACCCCTGGGTCCCTGAGGCCTCCTGTCGCCAGCCTGGGCGGGCGGCAGGGCCTTGCTGAAGAGGGCTGACCGCCGAGCAGGGAGCAAGTCGCCAGCACCAGCGAAGCAAAGCCTCAAGAGGCACCCCGTGGCCCCGGCTGCCCTCTAAGGCCATACCACCCTGAACGTGCCCCATCTCGTCTGATCGCGGAAGCTAAGCAGGGTCGGGCCTGGTTAGTACTTGGATGGGAGACCACCTGGGAATACCGGGTGCTGTAGGCTTTTTGCCTCCCGCTCCGCCTTCTCCTTTAGTCGCCCGCCGCCTCCGCCGCCGCCCCCGCCCCCACCGAGCAGCGCTGCAGGCCCCACCTCCTCCGGCCCCTCCCACCACAGCGCGCCAGAGGGGGCGCTCTCCGCCTGCCTGGCCGGCCAGGCGGCCAGAAGGCGGCCCTGGAAGGCAGCCGCATCCCAGCCGCTCCCGGGGTGGCTGGCCTGAACCCAGACTCCGCCTCAGGCCCGGGTGCCGGTCGTGCGGCCCGCGAGCCCCTTGACCTGCACCTGGCCGCCCCCACTAGCGCCCAGCCCCGGCGCAGCCACCTATCTGCCGGTGTGTCTCTCCACAGCTCCCTCCGGAAAAAGCCCCCCCTCCGCCGTTTCGCCATGGCCGAGTGCGGGAGCGGGGTCGTGGGCCAGGACTCGTTCTCCGAACCGGCCGACCACTAGGCACCGGGAACAGTGCTCGGCAGTTGGCGTGGATGCAAGTGTGGCCTTGCTGGCTGTAATGGGCCATGCCAACACAATGGTGGCTCCCAGTGGATTCGGGGCAACTGCCGTCGGGCAGGAGGGCCGGCCCGGCCACGGCTAGGTTGTGCCTAGCACTGCGTGAGTGGACAGGGTTGGTAATGCCCGAGGGACCTAGGGCCAAGGGACATTAAGCCTCCGGGGCCACGTCCTTGTGAGCATCAAGCGGGACCTGGGGCGGAGCGCCAAGCACCTACGGGCCTGGAGGATCCCGCCTGACCTGAGCTGCGAGGTCGCCCTTGACTATGCAACCCCTGGGTCCCTGAGGCCTCCTGTCGCCAGCCTGGGCGGGCGGCAGGGCCTTGCTGAAGAGGGCTGACCGCCGAGCAGGGAGCAAGTCGCCAGCACCAGCGAAGCAAAGCCTCAAGAGGCACCCCGTGGCCCCGGCTGCCCTCTAAGGCCATACCACCCTGAACGTGCCCCATCTCGTCTGATCGCGGAAGCTAAGCAGGGTCGGGCCTGGTTAGTACTTGGATGGGAGACCGCCTGGGAATACCGGGTGCTGTAGGCTTTTTGCCTCCCGCTCCGCCTTCTCCTTTAGTCGCCCGCCGCCTCCGCCGCCGCCCCCGCCCCCACCGAGCAGCGCTGCAGGCCCCACCTCCTCCGGCCCCTCCCACCACAGCGCGCCAGAGGGGGCGCTCCGCGCCGGCCTGGCCGGCCAGGCGGCCAGAAGGCGGCCCTGGAAGGCAGCCGCCACCCCAGCCGCTCCCGTGGTGGCTGGCCCGGACCCAGACTCCGCCGCAGGCCGGGGTGCCGTCCGTGCGGCCCACGAAGCCCTCGACCTGCACTTGGCCGCCCCCACCGGAGCCCAGCCGCGCCGCAGCCCCCTGTCTGCCCGTGTGTATCTCCACAGCTCCCTCCGGAAAAAGCCCACCCTCCGCCGTTTCGCCACGGCCGGGGGCGGGAGCGGGGGCGGGGGCTGGGACCGGTTCGCTGGGCTGGCTAGACACCAGGCGCCGGGAACTTTGCTCGGCAGTTGGCGTGGGGGCAAGGGTGGCGTTGCTGTGTCTAAGGGGCCGTGCCGGCTCAATGGTGGCTCCCAGTGGCTTCGGGCCAACTGCCGTTGGGCAGGCGGGCCGGCCAGGCCGTGGCTGGGCTGCGCCTAGCACTGTGTGGATTGACAGGGTGGGGAATGCACAAGGGACCGAGGGCCACAGGCCCTTAAGCCTCCGGGGCCAAGTCCTGTGAGCGTTGAGCGGCTCTGGGGCGGAGGGCCAAGCGCCTACAGGCCTGGAGGGTCCCGCCTGACCTGAGCTGCGAAGTCGCCCACAACTCCACCACCCCCGGGCCCTCGAGGCCTCCTGTCGCTTGCCTGGGCGGACGGCAGGGCCGCGCCGGAGAGGGTTGGCTGCCGGGCTGGCGGTGAGTCGCCAGCACCAGCGAAGCTAAGCCTCAAGAGGCACACCGTGGCCCCCGCTGCATTCTACGGCCACACCTCCCTGAACGCACCACACCTCGTCTGATCTCGGAAGCTAATCAGGGTCTGGCCTGTTTCGTACCTGGATGGGAGACCACATGGGAATACCGAGTGCTGTAGGCTTTTTTGCCTCCCGCTCCGCCTTGACATTTAGTGGCCCGCGGCCGAGGCCGCCTCCGCCCCCGCTGAGCACCGCTGCAGGCCTCACCTCCTCACGTCCCTCCCAACACAGCGCGCCGGAGGGATCGCTCCCCGCCGAGCTGGCTGGACATGCGGCCAGAATGCGGCCCTGGAAGGCAGCCGCCACCCCAGCCGCTCCCGTGGTGGCTGGCCCGGACCCAGACTCCGCCGCAGGCCGGGGTGCCGTCCGTGCGGCCCGCGAGGCCCTCGACCTGCACTTGGCCGCCCCCACCGGAGCCCAGCCGCGCCGCAGCCCCCTGTCTGCCCGTGTGTCTCTCCACAGCTCCCTCCGGAAAAAGCCCCCCCCTCCGCCGTTTCGCCACGGCCGGGGGCGGGAGCGGGGGCGGGGGCCGGGGCCGCTTCTCCGGGCCTGCCGGCCACCAGGGCCGGGGTCCTGTGCTCGGCGGGCGGCGTGGGGGCAAGGGGGGGCCTTGCTGGGGCTAAGGGGCCGTGCCCACTCCATGGTGGCTCCCAGTGGCTTCGGGCCAGCTGCTGCCCGGCCGGAGGGCCGGCCCGGCCGTGGCCGGGCTGCGCCTAACTCCGCGTGGGCGGGCAGGGGGGGATGCCCAAGGGACCGCGGCCGCCGGGCCCTGAAGCCTCCGGGGCCGCGTCCCTGTGAGCGTCGAGCGGGATCTGCGGCGGGGCGCCAAGCGCCGACGGGCCTGGAGCGTCCCGCCCGCCCTGGGCTGCGAGGTGGCCCACCACTCCGCCACCCCCGGGTCCCCGAGGCCTCCTGTCGCCTGCCTGGGCGGGCGGCAGGGCCCTGCCGGAGAGGGCTGGCCGCCGGCATGGCGGTAAGGCGCAGGCGCCAGCGAAGCTGGGCCTCAAGAGGCACCGCGCGGGCCCCTCCTGCGTCTACGGCCATACCACCCTGAACGCGCCCGATCTCGTCTGATCTCGGAAGCTAAGCAGGGTCGGGCCTGGTTAGTACTTGGATGGGAGACCGCCTGGGAATACCGGGTGCTGTAGGCTTTTTGCCTCCCGCTCCGCCTTCTCCTTTAGTCGCCCGCCGCCTCCGCCCCCGCCCCCGCCCCCGCCCCCGCCGGGCACCGCTGCAGGCCCCACCTCCTCCGGCCCCTCCCACCACAGCGCGCCAGAGGGGGCGCTCTCCGCCTGCCTGGCCGGCCAGGCGGCCAGAAGGCGGCCCTGGAAGGCAGCCGCATCCCAGCCGCTCCCGGGGTGGCTGGCCTGAACCCAGACTCCGCCTCAGGCCCGGGTGCCGGCCGTGCGGCCCGCGAGCCCCTTGACCTGCACCTGGCCGCCCCCACTAGCGCCCAGCCCCGGCGCAGCCACCTATCTGCCGGTGTGTCTCTCCACAGCTCCCTCCGGAAAAAGCTCCCCCTCCGCCGTTTCGCCACGGCCGAGTGCGGGAGCGGGGTCGTGGGCCAGGACTCGTTCTCCGAACCGGCCGACCACTAGGCACCGGGAACAGTGCTCGGCAGTTGGCGTGGATGCAAGTGTGGCCTTGCTGGCTGTAATGGGCCATGCCAACACAATGGTGGCTCCCAGTGGATTCGGGGCAACTGCCGTCGGGCAGGAGGGCCGGCCCGGCCACGGCTAGGTTGTGCCTAGCACTGCGTGAGTGGACAGGGTTGGTAATGCCCGAGGGACCTAGGGCCAAGGGACATTAAGCATCCGGGGCCACGTCCTTGTGAGCATCAAGCGGGACCTGGGGCGGAGCGCCAAGCACCTACGGGCCTGGAGGATCCCGCCTGACCTGAGCTGCGAGGTCGCCCTTGACTATGCAACCCCTGGGTCCCTGAGGCCTCCTGTCGCCAGCCTGGGCGGGCGGCAGGGCCTTGCTGAAGAGGGCTGACCGCCGAGCAGGGAGCAAGTCGCCAGCACCAGCGAAGCAAAGCCTCAAGAGGCACCCCGTGGCCCCGGCTGCCCTCTAAGGCCATACCACCCTGAACGCGCCCCATCTCGTCTGATCGCGGAAGCTAAGCAGGGTCGGGCCTGGTTAGTACTTGGATGGGAGACCGCCTGGGAATACCGGGTGCTGTAGGCTTCTTGCCTCCCGCTCCGCCTTCTCCTTTAGTCGCCCGCCGCCTCCGCCGCCGCCCCCGCCCCCGCCGAGCAGCGCTGCAGGCCCCACCTCCTCCGGCCCCTCCCACCACAGCGCGCCAGAGGGGGCGCTCCGCGCCGGCCTGGCCGGCCAGGCGGCCAGAAGGCGGCCCTGGAAGGCAGCCGCCACCCCAGCCGCTCCCGTGGTGGCTGGCCCGGACCCAGACTCCGCCGCAGGCCGGGGTGCCGTCCGTGCGGCCCACGAAGCCCTCGACCTGCACTTGGCCGCCCCCACCAGAGCCCAGCCGCGCCGCAGCCCCCTGTCTGCCCGTGTGTATCTCCACAGCTCCCTCCGGAAAAAGCCCACCCTCCGCCGTTTCGCCACGGCCGGGGGCGGGAGCGGGGGCGGGGGCTGGGACCGGTTCGCTGGGCTGGCTAGACACCAGGCGCCGGGTCCTGTGCTCGGCGGGTGGCGTGGGGGCAAGGGTGGCCTTGCTGGGGCTAAGGGGCCGTGCCGGCTCAATGGTGGCTCCCAGTGGGTTAAGGGCCGACTGCCGTCGGGCAGGAGGGCCGGCCAGGCCGTGGCTGGGCTGCGCCTAGCACTGTGTGGATTGACAGGGTGGGGAATGCACAAGGGACCGAGGGCCACAGGCCCTTAAGCCTCCGGGGCCAAGTCCTGTGAGCGTTGAGCGGCTCTGGGGCGGAGGGCCAAGCGCCTACAGGCCTGGAGGGTCCCGCCTGACCTGAGCTGCGAAGTCGCCCACAACTCCACCACCCCCGGGCCCTCGAGGCCTCCTGTCGCTTGCCTGGGCGGACGGCAGGGCCGCGCCGGAGAGGGTTGGCTGCCGGGCTGGCGGTGAGTCGCCAGCACCAGCGAAGCTAAGCCTCAAGAGGCACACCGTGGCCCCCGCTGCATTCTACGGCCACACCTCCCTGAACGCACCACACCTCGTCTGATCTCGGAAGCTAATCAGGGTCTGGCCTGTTTCGTACCTGGATGGGAGACCACATGGGAATACCGAGTGCTGTAGGCTTTTTTGCCTCCCGCTCCGCCTTGACATTTAGTGGCCCGCGGCCGAGGCCGCCTCCGCCCCCGCTGAGCACCGCTGCAGGCCTCACCTCCTCACGTCCCTCCCAACACAGCGCGCCGGAGGGATCGCTCCCCGCCGAGCTGGCTGGACATGCGGCCAGAATGCGGCCCTGGAAGGCAGCCGCCACCCCAGCCGCTCCCGTGGTGGCTGGCCCGGACCCAGACTCCGCCGCAGGCCGGGGTGCCGTCCGTGCGGCCCGCGAGGCCCTCGACCTGCACTTGGCCGCCCCCACCGGAGCCCAGCCGCGCCGCAGCCCCCTGTCTGCCCGTGTGTCTCTCCACAGCTCCCTCCGGAAAAAGCCCCCCCCTCCGCCGTTTCGCCACGGCCGGGGGCGGGAGCGGGGGCGGGGGCCGGGGCCGCTTCTCCGGGCCTGCCGGCCACCAGGGCCGGGGTCCTGTGCTCGGCGGGCGGCGTGGGGGCAAGGGGGGGCCTTGCTGGGGCTAAGGGGCCGTGCCCACTCCATGGTGGCTCCCAGTGGCTTCGGGCCAGCTGCTGCCCGGCCGGAGGGCCGGCCCGGCCGTGGCCGGGCTGCGCCTAACTCCGCGTGGGCGGGCAGGGGGGGATGCCCAAGGGACCGCGGCCGCCGGGCCCTGAAGCCTCCGGGGCCGCGTCCCTGTGAGCGTCGAGCGGGATCTGCGGCGGGGCGCCAAGCGCCGACGGGCCTGGAGCGTCCCGCCCGCCCTGGGCTGCGAGGTGGCCCACCACTCCGCCACCCCCGGGTCCCCGAGGCCTCCTGTCGCCTGCCTGGGCGGGCGGCAGGGCCCTGCCGGAGAGGGCTGGCCGCCGGCATGGCGGTAAGGCACAGGCGCCAGCGAAGCTGGGCCTCAAGAGGCACCGCGCGGGCCCCTCCTGCGTCTACGGCCATACCACCCTGAACGCGCCCGATCTCGTCTGATCTCGGAAGCTAAGCAGGGTCGGGCCTGGTTAGTACTTGGATGGGAGACCGCCTGGGAATACCGGGTGCTGTAGGCTTTTTGCCTCCCGCTCCGCCTTCTCCTTTAGTCGCCCGCCGCCTCCGCCCCCGCCCCCGCCCCCGCCCCCGCCGGGCACCGCTGCAGGCCCCACCTCCTCCGGCCCCTCCCACCACAGCGCGCCAGAGGGGGCGCTCTCCGCCTGCCTGGCCGGCCAGGCGGCCAGAAGGCGGCCCTGGAAGGCAGCCGCATCCCAGCCGCTCCCGGGGTGGCTGGCCTGAACCCAGACTCCGCCTCAGGCCCGGGTGCCGGCCGTGCGGCCCGCGAGCCCCTTGACCTGCACCTGGCCGCCCCCACTAGCGCCCAGCCCCGGCGCAGCCACCTATCTGCCGGTGTGTCTCTCCACAGCTCCCTCCGGAAAAAGCCCCCCCTCCGCCGTTTCGCCACGGCCGAGTGCGGGAGCGGGGTCGTGGGCCAGGACTCGTTCTCCGAACCGGCCGACCACTAGGCACCGGGAACAGTGCTCGGCAGTTGGCGTGGATGCAAGTGTGGCCTTGCTGGCTGTAATGGGCCATGCCAACACAATGGTGGCTCCCAGTGGATTCGGGGCAACTGCCGTCGGGCAGGAGGGCCGGCCCGGCCACGGCTAGGTTGTGCCTAGCACTGCGTGAGTGGACAGGGTTGGTAATGCCCGAGGGACCTAGGGCCAAGGGACATTAAGCCTCCGGGGCCACGTCCTTGTGAGCATCAAGCGGGACCTGGGGCGGAGCCCCAAGCACCTACGGGCCTGGAGGATCCCGCCTGACCTGAGCTGCGAGGTCGCCCTTGACTATGCAACCCCTGGGTCCCTGAGGCCTCCTGTCGCCAGCCTGGGCGGGCGGCAGGGCCTTGCTGAAGAGGGCTGACCGCCGAGCAGGGAGCAAGTCGCCAGCACCAGCGAAGCAAAGCCTCAAGAGGCACCCCGTGGCCCCGGCTGCCCTCTAAGGCCATACCACCCTGAACGCGCCCCATCTCGTCTGATCTCGGAAGCTAAGCAGGGTCGGGCCTGGTTAGTACTTGGATGGGAGACCGCCTGGGAATACCGGGTGCTGTAGGCTTCTTGCCTCCCGCTCCGCCTTCTCCTTTAGTCGCCCGCCGCCTCCGCCCCCGCCCCCGCCCCCGCCGGGCAGCGCTGCAGGCCCCACCTCCTCCGGCCCCTCCCACCACAGCGCGCCAGAGGGGGCGCTCCGCGCCGGCCTGGCCGGCCAGGCGGCCAGAAGGCGGCCCTGGAAGGCAGCCGCCACCCCAGCCGCTCCCGTGGTGGCTGGCCCGGACCCAGACTCCGCCGCAGGCCGGGGTGCCGTCCGTGCGGCCCACGAAGCCCTCGACCTGCACTTGGCCGCCCCCACCGGAGCCCAGCCGCGCCGCAGCCCCCTGTCTGCCCGTGTGTATCTCCACAGCTCCCTCCGGAAAAAGCCCACGCTCTGCCGTTTCGCCACGGCCGGGGGCGGGAGCGGGGGCGGGGGCTGGGACCGGTTCGCTGGGCTGGCTAGACACCAGGCGCCGGGTCCTGTGCTCGGCGGGTGGCGTGGGGGCAAGGGTGGCCTTGCTGGGGCTAAGGGGCCGTGCCGGCTCAATGGTGGCTCCCAGTGGGTTAAGGGCCGACTGCCGTCGGGCAGGAGGGCCGGCCAGGCCGTGGCTGGGCTGCGCCTAGCACTGTGTGGATTGACAGGGTGGGGAATGCACAAGGGACCGAGGGCCACAGGCCCTTAAGCCTCCGGGGCCAAGTCCTGTGAGCGTTGAGCGGCTCTGGGGCGGAGGGCCAAGCGCCTACAGGCCTGGAGGGTCCCGCCTGACCTGAGCTGCGAAGTCGCCCACAACTCCACCACCCCCGGGCCCTCGAGGCCTCCTGTCGCTTGCCTGGGCGGACGGCAGGGCCGCGCCGGAGAGGGTTGGCTGCCGGGCTGGCGGTGAGTCGCCAGCACCAGCGAAGCTAAGCCTCAAGAGGCACACCGTGGCCCCCGCTGCATTCTACGGCCACACCTCCCTGAACGCACCACACCTCGTCTGATCTCGGAAGCTAATCAGGGTCTGGCCTGTTTCGTACCTGGATGGGAGACCACATGGGAATACCGAGTGCTGTAGGCTTTTTTGCCTCCCGCTCCGCCTTGACATTTAGTGGCCCGCGGCCGAGGCCGCCTCCGCCCCCGCTGAGCACCGCTGCAGGCCTCACCTCCTCACGTCCCTCCCAACACAGCGCGCCGGAGGGATCGCTCCCCGCCGAGCTGGCTGGACATGCGGCCAGAATGCGGCCCTGGAAGGCAGCCGCCACCCCAGCCGCTCCCGTGGTGGCTGGCCCGGACCCAGACTCCGCCGCAGGCCGGGGTGCCGTCCGTGCGGCCCGCGAGGCCCTCGACCTGCACTTGGCCGCCCCCACCGGAGCCCAGCCGCGCCGCAGCCCCCTGTCTGCCCGTGTGTCTCTCCACAGCTCCCTCCGGAAAAAGCCCCCCCCTCCGCCGTTTCGCCACGGCCGGGGGCGGGAGCGGGGGCGGGGGCCGGGGCCGCTTCTCCGGGCCTGCCGGCCACCAGGGCCGGGGTCCTGTGCTCGGCGGGCGGCGTGGGGGCAAGGGGGGGCCTTGCTGGGGCTAAGGGGCCGTGCCCACTCCATGGTGGCTCCCAGTGGCTTCGGGCCAGCTGCTGCCCGGCCGGAGGGCCGGCCCGGCCGTGGCCGGGCTGCGCCTAACTCCGCGTGGGCGGGCAGGGGGGGATGCCCAAGGGACCGCGGCCGCCGGGCCCTGAAGCCTCCGGGGCCGCGTCCCTGTGAGCGTCGAGCGGGATCTGCGGCGGGGCGCCAAGCGCCGACGGGCCTGGAGCGTCCCGCCCGCCCTGGGCTGCGAGGTGGCCCACCACTCCGCCACCCCCGGGTCCCCGAGGCCTCCTGTCGCCTGCCTGGGCGGGCGGCAGGGCCCTGCCGGAGAGGGCTGGCCACCGGCATGGCGGTAAGGCGCAGGCGCCAGCGAAGCTGGGCCTCAAGAGGCACCGCGCGGGCCCCTCCTGCGTCTACGGCCATACCACCCTGAACGCGCCCGATCTCGTCTGATCTCGGAAGCTAAGCAGGGTCGGGCCTGGTTAGTACTTGGATGGGAGACCGCCTGGGAATACCGGGTGCTGTAGGCTTTTTGCCTCCCGCTCCGCCTTCTCCTTTAGTCGCCCGCCGCCTCCGCCCCCGCCCCCGCCCCCGCCCCCGCCGGGCACCGCTGCAGGCCCCACCTCCTCCGGCCCCTCCCACCACAGCGCGCCAGAGGGGGCGCTCTCCGCCTGCCTGGCCGGCCAGGCGGCCAGAAGGCGGCCCTGGAAGGCAGCCGCATCCCAGCCGCTCCCGGGGTGGCTGGCCTGAACCCAGACTCCGCCTCAGGCCCGGGTGCCGGCCGTGCGGCCCGCGAGCCCCTTGACCTGCACCTGGCCGCCCCCACTAGCGCCCAGCCCCGGCGCAGCCACCTATCTGCCGGTGTGTCTCTCCACAGCTCCCTCCGGAAAAAGCCCCCCCTCCGCCGTTTCGCCACGGCCGAGTGCGGGAGCGGGGTCGTGGGCCAGGACTCGTTCTCCGAACCGGCCGACCACTAGGCACCGGGAACAGTGCTCGGCAGTTGGCGTGGATGCAAGTGTGGCCTTGCTGGCTGTAATGGGCCATGCCAACACAATGGTGGCTCCCAGTGGATTCGGGGCAACTGCCGTCGGGCAGGAGGGCCGGCCCGGCCACGGCTAGGTTGTGCCTAGCACTGCGTGAGTGGACAGGGTTGGTAATGCCCGAGGGACCTAGGGCCAAGGGACATTAAGCCTCCGGGGCCACGTCCTTGTGAGCATCAAGCGGGACCTGGGGCGGAGCGCCAAGCACCTACGGGCCTGGAGGATCCCGCCTGACCTGAGCTGCGAGGTCGCCCTTGACTATGCAACCCCTGGGTCCCTGAGGCCTCCTGTCGCCAGCCTGGGCGGGCGGCAGGGCCTTGCTGAAGAGGGCTGACCGCCGAGCAGGGAGCAAGTCGCCAGCACCAGCGAAGCAAAGCCTCAAGAGGCACCCCGTGGCCCCGGCTGCCCTCTAAGGCCATACCACCCTGAACGTGCCCCATCTCGTCTGATCGCGGAAGCTAAGCAGGGTCGGGCCTGGTTAGTACTTGGATGGGAGACCGCCTGGGAATACCGGGTGCTGTAGGCTTTTTGCCTCCCGCTCCGCCTTCTCCTTTAGTCGCCCGCCGCCTCCGCCGCCGCCCCCGCCCCCGCCGAGCAGCGCTGCAGGCCCCACCTCCTCCGGCCCCTCCCACCACAGCGCGCCAGAGGGGGCGCTCCGCGCCGGCCTGGCCGGCCAGGCGGCCAGAAGGCGGCCCTGGAAGGCAGCCGCCACCCCAGCCGCTCCCGTGGTGGCTGGCCCGGACCCAGACTCCGCCGCAGGCCGGGGTGCCGTCCGTGCGGCCCACGAAGCCCTCGACCTGCACTTGGCCGCCCCCACCGGAGCCCAGCCGCGCCGCAGCCCCCTGTCTGCCCGTGTGTATCTCCACAGCTCCCTCCGGAAAAAGCCCACCCTCCGCCGTTTCGCCACGGCCGGGGGCGGGAGCGGGGGCGGGGGCTGGGACCGGTTCGCTGGGCTGGCTAGACACCAGGCGCCGGGTCCTGTGCTCGGCGGGTGGCGTGGGGGCAAGGGTGGCCTTGCTGGGGCTAAGGGGCCGTGCCGGCTCAATGGTGGCTCCCAGTGGGTTAAGGGCCGACTGCCGTCGGGCAGGAGGGCCGGCCAGGCCGTGGCTGGGCTGCGCCTAGCACTGTGTGGATTGACAGGGTGGGGAATGCACAAGGGACCGAGGGCCACAGGCCCTTAAGCCTCCGGGGCCAAGTCCTGTGAGCGTTGAGCGGCTCTGGGGCGGAGGGCCAAGCGCCTACAGGCCTGGAGGGTCCCGCCTGACCTGAGCTGCGAAGTCGCCCACAACTCCACCACCCCCGGGCCCTCGAGGCCTCCTGTCGCTTGCCTGGGCGGACGGCAGGGCCGCGCCGGAGAGGGTTGGCTGCCGGGCTGGCGGTGAGTCGCCAGCACCAGCGAAGCTAAGCCTCAAGAGGCACACCGTGGCCCCCGCTGCATTCTACGGCCACACCTCCCTGAACGCACCACACCTCGTCTGATCTCGGAAGCTAATCAGGGTCTGGCCTGTTTCGTACCTGGATGGGAGACCACATGGGAATACCGAGTGCTGTAGGCTTTTTTGCCTCCCGCTCCGCCTTGACATTTAGTGGCCCGCGGCCGAGGCCGCCTCCGCCCCCGCTGAGCACCGCTGCAGGCCTCACCTCCTCACGTCCCTCCCAACACAGCGCGCCGGAGGGATCGCTCCCCGCCGAGCTGGCTGGACATGCGGCCAGAATGCGGCCCTGGAAGGCAGCCGCCACCCCAGCCGCTCCCGTGGTGGCTGGCCCGGACCCAGACTCCGCCGCAGGCCGGGGTGCCGTCCGTGCGGCCCGCGAGGCCCTCGACCTGCACTTGGCCGCCCCCACCGGAGCCCAGCCGCGCCGCAGCCCCCTGTCTGCCCGTGTGTCTCTCCACAGCTCCCTCCGGAAAAAGCCCCCCCCTCCGCCGTTTCGCCACGGCCGGGGGCGGGAGCGGGGGCGGGGGCCGGGGCCGCTTCTCCGGGCCTGCCGGCCACCAGGGCCGGGGTCCTGTGCTCGGCGGGCGGCGTGGGGGCAAGGGGGGGCCTTGCTGGGGCTAAGGGGCCGTGCCCACTCCATGGTGGCTCCCAGTGGCTTCGGGCCAGCTGCTGCCCGGCCGGAGGGCCGGCCCGGCCGTGGCCGGGCTGCGCCTAACTCCGCGTGGGCGGGCAGGGGGGGATGCCCAAGGGACCGCGGCCGCCGGGCCCTGAAGCCTCCGGGGCCGCGTCCCTGTGAGCGTCGAGCGGGATCTGCGGCGGGGCGCCAAGCGCCGACGGGCCTGGAGCGTCCCGCCCGCCCTGGGCTGCGAGGTGGCCCACCACTCCGCCACCCCCGGGTCCCCGAGGCCTCCTGTCGCCTGCCTGGGCGGGCGGCAGGGCCCTGCCGGAGAGGGCTGGCCGCCGGCATGGCGGTAAGGCGCAGGCGCCAGCGAAGCTGGGCCTCAAGAGGCACCGCGCGGGCCCCTCCTGCGTCTACGGCCATACCACCCTGAACGCGCCCGATCTCGTCTGATCTCGGAAGCTAAGCAGGGTCGGGCCTGGTTAGTACTTGGATGGGAGACCGCCTGGGAATACCGGGTGCTGTAGGCTTTTTGCCTCCCGCTCCGCCTTCTCCTTTAGTCGCCCGCCGCCTCCGCCCCCGCCCCCGCCCCCGCCCCCGCCGGGCACCGCTGCAGGCCCCACCTCCTCCGGCCCCTCCCACCACAGCGCGCCAGAGGGGGCGCTCTCCGCCTGCCTGGCCGGCCAGGCGGCCAGAAGGCGGCCCTGGAAGGCAGCCGCATCCCAGCCGCTCCCGGGGTGGCTGGCCTGAACCCAGACTCCGCCTCAGGCCCGGGTGCCGGCCGTGCGGCCCGCGAGCCCCTTGACCTGCACCTGGCCGCCCCCACTAGCGCCCAGCCCCGGCGCAGCCACCTATCTGCCGGTGTGTCTCTCCACAGCTCCCTCCGGAAAAAGCCCCCCCTCCGCCGTTTCGCCACGGCCGGGGGCGGGAGCGGGGGCGGGGGCCGGGGCCGGTGCACCGGGCCGGCCGGCCACAAGGCGCCGGGTCCTGTGCTCGGCGGGTGGCGTGGGGGCAAGGGTGGCCTTGCTGGGGCTAAGGGGCCGTGCCGACTCAATGGTGGCTCCCAGTGGGTTAAGGGCCGACTGCCGTCGGGCAGGAGGGCCGGCCCGGGCTGCGGCTGGGCTGCGCCTAGCGCCGCGTGGGCGGGCAGAGGGGAGGCCCAAGGGACCGCGGGCCCCGGGCCCTGAAGCCTCCGGGGCCACGTCCCTGTGAGCGACGTGCGGGATCTGGGGCGGGGCGCCAAGCGCTGAACGGTTTGGTGGGTCCCGCCCGCCCTGGGCTGGGAGGTCGCCGAACCCTCCGCCACCCCCCTGGTACCCGAGGCCGCCGTTGCCCTGCCTGGGCGGGCGGCGGGGCCCTGCCGGGGCGGGCTGGCCGCCGGGCTGGCGGGGAGGCGCAAGCGCCAGCGAAGCTGGGCCTCAAGAGGCACTCCGCGGGCCCCTCTTAACGTCTACGGCCATACCACCCTGAACGCGCCGGAACTCGTCTGATCTCGGAAGCTAAGCAGGTTCGGGCCTGGTTAGTACTTGGATGGGAGACCGCCTGGGAATACCGGGTGCTGTAGGCTTCTTGCCTCCCGCTCCGCCTTCTCCTTTAGTCGCCCGCCGCCTCCGCCCCCGCCCCCGCCCCCGCCGGGCAGCGCTGCAGGCCCCACCTCCTCCGGCCCCTCCCACCACAGCGCGCCAGAGGGGGCGCTCCGCGCCGGCCTGGCCGGCCAGGCGGCCAGAAGGCGGCCCTGGAAGGCAGCCGCCACCCCAGCCGCTCCCGTGGTGGCTGGCCCGGACCCAGACTCCGCCGCAGGCCGGGGTGCCGTCCGTGCGGCCCACGAAGCCCTCGACCTGCACTTGGCCGCCCCCACCGGAGCCCAGCCGCGCCGCAGCCCCCTGTCTGCCCGTGTGTCTCTCCACAGCTCCCTCCGGAAAAAGCCCACCCTTTGCCACTTCGCCACGGCCGAGAGTGGGAGCGGGGTCGTGGGCTGGGACCGGTTCGCTGGGCTGGCTAGACACCAGGCGCCGGGAACTTTGCTCGGCAGTTGGCGTGGGGGCAAGGGTGGCGTTGCTGTGTCTAAGGGGCCGTGCCGGCTCAATGGTGGCTCCCAGTGGCTTCGGGCCAACTGCCGTTGGGCAGGCGGGCCGGCCAGGCCGTGGCTGGGCTGCGCCTAGCACTGTGTGGATTGACAGGGTGGGGAATGCACAAGGGACCGAGGGCCACAGGCCCTTAAGCCTCCGGGGCCAAGTCCTGTGAGCGTTGAGCGGCTCTGGGGCGGAGGGCCAAGCGCCTACAGGCCTGGAGGGTCCCGCCTGACCTGAGCTGCGAAGTCGCCCACAACTCCACCACCCCCGGGCCCTCGAGGCCTCCTGTCGCTTGCCT